>NC_057020.1:877-194653 GCF_000002595.2 Chlamydomonas reinhardtii
TCCCTCCCTCCCTTCCTCCCTCCCTCCCTCTCGTGCGCCTACCAGCTTGGGTAGGGGCAAGGGCAGGGAAATGCAGTCGGCACTGTGCTCCAGCCTCAGTCGGCACTGTAGTGCAACTCTGGTCCGCTCTTCTAGTGGTACTTGACATTTGGACTATATGTTAGCGATTATGTAGGCACAGGATGAAGAGTGGTCAGCATGTAAGGTCCAAGAAACTATTGTTTTGACAGCTGCAGCAGGCACAGTAGCAGCTAAGACGCATATAATCAATGTGGAAATATCAATCATTAACATCAAGTAGAAGCGCTGATTAGTCGACGAGTCAGCCAGTCAACATGGCTGCGAGCTCGCTGGTCAGCTCGATGATGCATGGTCGCCACCGTCATCGATCCGGCAGATTTGATAAACAAAACTTATGCTATTACTTCATACCTATTCATTTAAGTAGACGACATCCTCAAATACGGCCTGTATCAAAAAGAAAATGTTTGCTCTCACCACCAGGGGCCACGTGAGTGAGTGCAGCAGTCCAGCCACGCAGCCGTTTGGCCTGGCTATCAATTACATACATATAGCGACTGCCGTTGTATGGTTGGCACAAGCTGGAGGTCGCCATAGTGCAGCGGTTGTCAACTTGGCGCCACTGCAGGCCTGCAAGGGGCTGGAGGCACGCTGGTCGTCACATGCCAACCTGTTGTGGCTGCTTTTGCTTGCACTTCCAAAGCCCAGAATTCATATACAATGCAAACAGAATGCGCTTAGTATAGCTGCACATTATTTGACAGCCAGAATGATACCTGACCCTGACCCATGTGAGGTCAGGGGAGAAGAGTAGAGCCACATGGGGGACTGCAAGGGCTGGCACCACGGCCCCTAGCTTGTGGTTGCGTTACAAACATGTCAGACAATATGTGCATACATGCATGTGAAGGGTCTTGCACAGGGGTGAGTGGGGCAGGCAGGTTGGATGGTGGGTTAGGCAACACAGCCCCCCGTGTGGCATGCCAAGGGGGCTGAGCAGCATGTGCTTGCACACCATGCATGTGCAATCTGTCAACATGCAACACAGCACAATATAGTATACAAATGGATCTGGGTGAACGGCATGCCACAGTGGTGCTAGCATGCGGGGCAATGGAAGTCCCATCCCTTCCCGCCTACTGACGCGTGACAAGGAAGCACTGGGTCATTGCTATGCCCCCAAATCACATCATGATCACCCACAAGTGACTCTAACAATTATTCTTGCTGAAATTATGCTATTTATGCTGTGCATATCATTTCTGACATGTCACACTTTTCAAATCCCGCAAAACCCCTTAAAACCCCGATTTAGGTCACCCTGCTGCCAGGGGCCACGTGAGTGAGTGCAGCAGTCCAGCCACGCAGCCGTTTGGCCTGGCTATCAATTACATACATATAGCGACTGCCGTTGTATGGTTGGCACAAGCTGGAGGTCGCCATAGTGCAGCGGTTGTCAACTTGGCGCCACTGCAGGCCTGCAAGGGGCTGGAGGCACGCTGGTCGTCACATGCCAACCTGTTGTGGCTGCTTTTGCTTGCACTTCCAAAGCCCAGAATTCATATACAATGCAAACAGAATGCGCTTAGTATAGCTGCACATTATTTGACAGCCAGAATGATACCTGACCCTGACCCATGTGAGGTCAGGGGAGAAGAGTAGAGCCACATGGGGGACTGCAAGGGCTGGCACCACGGCCCCTAGCTTGTGGTTGCGTTACAAACATGTCAGACAATATGTGCATACATGCATGTGAAGGGTCTTGCACAGGGGTGAGTGGGGCAGGCAGGTTGGATGGTGGGTTAGGCAACACAGCCCCCCGTGTGGCATGCCAAGGGGGCTGAGCAGCATGTGCTTGCACACCATGCATGTGCAATCTGTCAACATGCAACACAGCACAATATAGTATACAAATGGATCTGGGTGAACGGCATGCCACAGTGGTGCTAGCATGCGGGGCAATGGAAGTCCCATCCCTTCCCGCCTACTGACGCGTGACAAGGAAGCACTGGGTCATTGCTATGCCCCCAAATCACATCATGATCACCCACAAGTGACTCTAACAATTATTCTTGCTGAAATTATGCTATTTATGCTGTGCATATCATTTCTGACATGTCACACTTTTCAAATCCCGCAAAACCCCTTAAAACCCCGATTTAGGTCACCCTGCTGCCAGGGGCCACGTGAGTGAGTGCAGCAGTCCAGCCACGCAGCCGTTTGGCCTGGCTATCAATTACATACATATAGCGACTGCCGTTGTATGGTTGGCACAAGCTGGAGGTCGCCATAGTGCAGCGGTTGTCAACTTGGCGCCACTGCAGGCCTGCAAGGGGCTGGAGGCACGCTGGTCGTCACATGCCAACCTGTTGTGGCTGCTTTTGCTTGCACTTCCAAAGCCCAGAATTCATATACAATGCAAACAGAATGCGCTTAGTATAGCTGCACATTATTTGACAGCCAGAATGATACCTGACCCTGACCCATGTGAGGTCAGGGGAGAAGAGTAGAGCCACATGGGGGACTGCAAGGGCTGGCACCACGGCCCCTAGCTTGTGGTTGCGTTACAAACATGTCAGACAATATGTGCATACATGCATGTGAAGGGTCTTCCCGTATCGGAGGCGTCCCGGAATGGACTCTGCCTATGCGTGCCAGTGCCATGTACAGCACCCTGCTGCGAGTTCCAGCCAGCCGACCGCAAATCTCCAAAAGGTTACGAGCCCCGTGTTGCAGCCTTCACGCGCAGTTGGTTGTGCTTAGCGACTCCGGATTGATAGGTCGCGATAACGGGTGTGTGAAACCTGGACGCTTCGGTCTGCGCTCCTCCCTGCCCTCTTGCTGCCCACTTGGCGGTTGACTGCTTGCTTGACCCGCGGGGCACTTGGCGTCCGGGCAGCAGCAGTGCGGCGCAGCCCTAGCTGGGCGTGTGATGGGACAGGGTTTAGGCAGGTTGGCGAGGTCCCGTAGGGTGCAGCGGACGCCCATACCCCAAGCAAACAGCAAACAGTTTGCAGCGGCAGAGCAGAAGTGCATGGCTGGTCGAACACCGAAGTTACTGTACCGACAAGTTGCTGGCTGGCTGGAAGTTTGCTGATGCGCATTCCTCACGCTCCGGGCGCCCGGCCAGGCGATAGCACCACACAGACACACCGCAACGCCACACTCGCTCGCAATGCCCTAGTGGCTGGGCGCCTCACTGTCAGCGAGCAGTGTTTTAGGGGTAGCTGCTGTGCGCCCCGGCTAGGTCATTGACCAGCCGTGGCTGCTGCGCCGCGCCCCTGTGCGCCGCGCCCCTCTGGGCTGCAATGGCGGAGGCAACCTCTGCAGGGGCGGCAGCAACAGCAGAGCTGCAGCAGCCTGCACGGCATCTCATGATTGAGTGTCTCCACAGGTCACCGGCAGGCTTGTTGACCTAGCGCAGCTCCACCACTGCAGTAGCAAGGCAGTGGGCCCCGCTGGCGGGGTTGGCAGTTGCGGGGTCGTCACGTGGCGTGAGGGGCAGTGGTGGCAGCGGGATATGGTGGTAATGCTGATTGTGCTAAATGGGCCTGGTCGGGTTGGCGGTGGCATGGGCAGCACTGGGCCCTTGACACCTGCACCGCCGGCACTGCTAGTGATGCCGGCGCAGAGCTGCAGTGAGACCGTGGGCTGGAAGACTGCGGCAGTAGCTTAATGGCAGCAGGCCTGCTATTGTGCAGTCTCGGCATCAGTTGCGGCTGGCAGCAGTTCACAGCGCTGCACCGCAGGGGACTAGTGTCTGCAGCAGCAGCAGCAGCAGCAGCAGCAGCAGGCCGGGGCCTCAGCCTTGGCGGCTTCATGCTGTCCCCTTCTCTAGTGCCACACTGCAGTCGACCTTGCAGATGTGGCAGCAGTGAGCAGCGCGTAGGACTTGCGAGTACCGGCGGCTGCACCGGCGCCGCTAGACGAGTGGTCTTAGTGGCGGCCGCGGACTTCTGCTGGTCTCCCTGCAGTCCAAGTAGTTGTTGCGCGTGTGGGTCAGCTGCTGGCTTGGGTTACTAGCGGTGGCGCTCCCGCGCCTGCAGCGCCACCGGGCCTAGGGCTTCGGCGGGTGCAGCAGGTAGTGGCGCAGGCCGGGAGACCTCGCCAGCAGCAGTGACTTTAACATCGAATGCTACAGTGCGGCCGGACCCGGCCCAGCAGCAGTAGCAGCAATGGCACACGACAATCAGTAGCAGCAGCAGCAGCAGCAGGCCGCCATTCTGAGTTTGCGCGGCTAGCACGGCGGCTGCTGACCTTGTGGTACGTTGATTGTCTCCAGCACTCGCAGCAGGAGCGTCCGGTAGCAGGGGGAGGTTTTGCCAGCGACGGAACCGTGCAGCAGTTGCGTTACCCCTCTCCCGTGCCACACTTCCATGTGCAGCTTCCCTCTGAATCCCAGCTCGAGTCGCAGCAGTGGGGTTCGTGCGTGAAAACCAGACGTGGTGTCTACAGCCTGCCCTGTCGCGCTTCTCCATGAGTCAGGACGGCTGCGGCTAAACCCACCTAAGCGTGCGTGAGTCAGGACGGCTGCGGCTAAACCCACCTAAGCGTGCGTGCGGCTGGCAGTAGCGCGTAGCAGCAACGGCCGCAGCGCTGCCAGCAGCAGGCGTCGGAACGCCTGCGGGTGGTCGACCCCGCTGCCTCATGGCGGCTGCGGGCGGCGCTGTCACCTTCGGCGGCTGCATGCGGCGCTACCACCTTCGGCGGCTGCTGACTTGGCTGTCTCATGGCGGCTGCGGGCGGCGCTGGCACTTTAGGCGGCTGCGGACCGCGCTGCCACCTTCGGCGGCTGCGGACGGCGCTGTCACCTTCGGCAGCTGCGGGCGGCGCTGTCACCTTCGGCAGCTGCTGACTGCGCTGTCTCATGGCGGCTGCGGGCGGCGCTGCCACCTTCGGCGGCTGCTGACCACGCGGCCCTATGGCGGCTGCGGGCGGCGCTGTCCCCTTCGGTGGCTGCGGGCGGCGCTGCCACCTCCGGCGGCTGCTGGCGGCGCTGTCACCTTCGGCCGCTGCTGACTGCGCTGTATCATGGCGGCTGCGGCGGCGCTGCCAACTTCGGCGGCTGCCGACCGCGCTGCCATCTTCGGCGGCTGCAGACCACGCTGCCTGAAGGCGGCTGCGGACCGCGCTCCCACCTTCGGCGGCTGCGGGCGGCGCTGCCTCAAGGCGGTTGCGGTCCGCGCTGCCACCTTCCGCGGCTGCGGGCGGCGCTGTCACCTTTGGCGGCTGCGGACCGAGCTGCCTCATCGCGGCTGCGGACCGAGCTGCCTCATGGCGGCTGCGGGCGGCGCTGCCACCTTCGACCGCTGCCGACCGCGCTGCCTCAAGGCGGCTGCGGGCGGCGCTGCCACCTTCGGCGGCTGCTGACTGCGCTGCCTCAAGGCGGCTGCGGGCGGGGCTTTCACCTGCGGCGGCTGCGGACGGCGCTGCCTGGGGCGGCTTCGGACGGTCCTGCCACCTTTGGCGGCTGCTGACTGTCCTGCCTCAAGGCGGCTGTGGACCGCGCTGCCACCTGCGGCGGCTGCGGGCGGCGCTGCCGCCTTCGGCAGCTGCTGACTGCGCTGCCCTCATGGCGGCTGAGGACCGTGTTGCCTCATGGCGGCTGCATGCGGTGCTGTTACCTTTAGCGGCTGCTGATCGCGCTGCATCATGGCGGCTGCGGGCGGCGCTGGCACCCTCGGCGGCTGCGGGCGGTCCTGCCACCTTCGGCGGCTGCTGACTGCGCTGCCTCAAGGCGGGCGCGGGCGGGGCTGGCACCTTCAGCCGCAACCGACCGCGCTGCCTCATGGCGGCTGCGGGCGGAACTGTCACCTTCGGTGGCTGCCGACCGCGCTGCCACCTTCGGCCGCTGCTGACCGCGCTGTCTCATGGCGGGTGCGGGCGGCGCTGTCACCTTTGGCGGCTGCGGACCGCGCTGCCTCAAGGCGGCTGCGGGCGGCGCTGTCACCTTCGGCGGCTGCTGACTGCGCTGCCTCAAGGCGGGTGCGGGCGGTCCTGCCACCTTTGGAGGCTGCTGACTGTCCTCCCTCAAGGCGGCTGCGGACCGCGCTGCCACCTTCGGCCGCTGCTGACCACGCTGCCCTATGGCGGCTGCTGACTGCGCTGCCTCAAGGCGGGTGCGGGCGGGGCTGGCACCTTCGGCAGCTGCTGACCGCGCTGCCTCAAGGCGGCTGCGGGTGGCGCTGGCACCTTCGGCGTCTGCCGGCCGCGCTGCCACCTTCGGCCGCTGCCGACCGCGCTGTCTCATGGCGGGTGCGGGCGGCGCTGTCACCTTCGGCCGCTGCCGACCGTGCTGCCTCATGTCGGCTGGGGGCGGCGCTGCCACCATCGGTGGATGCTGTCCGCGCTGTCTCATGGCGGCTGCGGGCGGCGCTGTCACCTTTGGCGGCTGCGGACCGCGCTGCCACCTTCGGTCGCTGCCAACCGCGCTGTCTCATGGCGGGTGCGGGCGGCGCTTTCACCTTCGGCCGCTGCTGACCGCGCTGTCTCATGGCGGGTGCGGGCGGCGCTGTCACCTTTGGCGGCTGCGGACCACGCTGCCTCAAGGCGGCTGCGGGCGGCGCTGTCACCATCGGCGGCTGCTGACTGCGCTGCCTCAAGGCGGCTGCGGACCGTGCTGCCACCATCGGCGGCTGCTGACCGTGCTGTCACCTTCGGCCGCTGCTGACCGCTCTGCTTCATGGCGGCTGCGGGCGGCGCTGCCACCATCGGCGGCTGCTGACTTTGCTGCCTCAAGGCGGGTGCGGGTGGCGCTGCCACCTTCGGCGGGTGCGGGCGGCGCTGCCACCAACGAGCGCTGCGGACCGCGCTTTCGCCTGCGGCGGCTGCGGGCGGCGCTGTCACCTTTGGCGGATGCCGACCGCGCTGCCTGGGGCGGCTGCCGGCGGTGCTGCCACCTATAACGGCTGCTGACTGTCTTGCCTCAAGGCGGCTGCGGACCGCGCTGCCACCTTCGGCGGCTGCTGACTGTGCTGCCTCAAGGCGGCTGCGGGCGGCGCTGTCACCTTCGGCAGCAACTGACTGCGCTGTCTCATGGCGGCTGCGGGCAGCGCTTTCACCTTCGGCGGCTGCGGACCGCGCTTTCACCTGCGGCGGCTGGGGGCGGCGCTGCCACCTGCGGCGGCTGCTGACCACGCTGCCCTATGGCGGCTGCGGGCTGCGCTGCCACCTTCGGCAGCTGCTGACTGCGCTGTCCTCATGGCGGCTGCGGACCGTGCTGCCTCATGGCGGCTGCATGCGGTGCTGCCACCTTCGGCGGCTGTTGATCGCGCTGCATCATGGCGGCTGCGGCGGCGCTGGCACCATCGGCGGCTGCCGACTGCGCTGCCTCAAGGCGGCTGCGGGCAGCGCTTTCACCTTCGGCGGCTGCGGACCGCGCTTTCACCTGCGGCGGCTGGGGGCGGCGCTGCCACCTGCGGCGGCTGCTGACCACGCTGCCCTATGGCGGCTGCGGGCTGCGCTGCCACCTTCGGCAGCTGCTGACTGCGCTGTCCTCATGGCGGCTGCGGACCGTGCTGCCTCATGGCGGCTGCATGCGGTGCTGCCACCTTCGGCGGCTGTTGATCGCGCTGTCTCATGGCGGCTTCGGGCGGCGCTGTCACCTTCGGCAGCTGCTGACTGCGCTGCCCTCATGGCGGCTGCGGGCGGTCCTGCCACCTTCGGCCGCTGCTGTCTCCGCTCCTAACATCGGCGGCTGCGGACCGTGCTGCCTCATGGCGGCTGCATGCGGCGCTGCCACCTTCGGCGGCTGCTGATCGCGCTGCATCAAGGCGGCTGCGGACGGCGCTGCCAACATCAGCGGCTGCAGACCGCGCTACCTCAAGGCGGCTGCGGGCGGCGCTGTCACCTTCGGCCGCTGCCGGCCGCGCTGCCACCTTCGGCGGCTGCTGACTGCGCTGCCTCAAGGCGGGTGCGGGCGGGGCTGGCACCTTCGGCAGCTGCTGACCGCGCTGCCTCAAGGCGGCTGCGGGTGGCGCTGGCACCTTCGGCGTCTGCCGACCGCGCTGCCACCTTCAGCCGCTGCCGACCGCGCTGTCTCATGGCGGGTGCGGGCAGCGCTGTCACCTTCGGCCGCTGCCGACCGTGCTGCCTCATGTCGGCTGGGGGCGGCGCTGCCACCATCGGTGGATGCTGTCCGCGCTGTCTCATGGCGGCTGCGGGCGGCGCTGCCACCATCGGTGGATGCTGTCCGCGCTGTCTCATGGCGGCTGCGGGCGGCGCTGCCACCATCGGTGGATGCTGTCCGCGCTGTCTCATGGCGGCTGCGGGCGGCGCTGCCACCATCGGTGGATGCTGTCCGCGCTGTCTCATGGCGGCTGCGGGCGGCGCTGCCACCATCGGTGGATGCTGTCCGCGCTGCCTCATGGCGGCTGCAGGCGGCGCTGCCAACTTCAGCGGCCGCTGACTCGATGCATTTAGGACGGCGAAACTCTCATGTGGAGTCGATCTGGCAGATAAGGCAACGCCAAAAGGCAGTGACCGGCGGATCATTCGGTCCTGCAGAGCACCGCACTGCTTAGCACGGCTGACTATGTCACCGTCAACACCTGGCCGGACATTTGCATGCGCTGAGTCGGCTTGCGCAACTGATGGCGGCACCGACCAAGCTTCAATATAAGCTAATGCGAGGTGGTGTACCTGATGCCCGCCACTGACATGGGGCTTCGCTTCCGTGCTTCCACTTACCACCAGCACCAGCGGTGGAAGTAGCGCCAGTGACGAAGCTGCCGCTGCGGTGTCTATGGATGCGGATGTTACAGAGGGGACAGTCCCAGCTCCCGAAGACGCCGAGCCATCACATGCTATCAGGGCCCAACCCCGACTTTGCTGCAAACCCTCCCGCGGGCAAAGTCCGTGTGACTCCGCGCACAGTGAGTCCTAGCCAAGCCTCAACCCGCCAGAGCCCCACCGCTATGCCTCAACGCCACAAGCCTAGGCACAGGAGTGCCGGGAAACGTCTAGGCCGCAGGACACACGCACAGCGCACGCACTAACCAGGGCGCAAGCGTCCAGGTACTAGAACGGTCGCCCACACGTGCATCCTGCCCACACACATAGCCACCAACCACGCACAACCTCTCACGGCGAGGGGGGCGGGGAATCAGCGTGTCTATGCCGCCCTCACTTTTGCTGGCTACTGCGACACCTACTGGGCTGGCCGCTTGCCGAATGCCTTTGTCTATGATCTGGGCGAGGCGGTGGTCAGCTGGCGCCGCCGCACGGTTGCCGCATTCATTGTGGATTCGGGTTTCCAGTCTGTGGTCGCAGACATTGACCATGGAGGCGCTGTGGCTGTGTAAGCGGTCCGCCGACGGCCTGCACAGATTGCATTGGTTGCACAGCAGCAGTGTCACCATCCACTGCAGCCGCCAGGGCACCATCAGCCTGGCACGCAATCCCATTGCCTCTTTGCCGCTGTCCAAGCACATGGTGTGTGAGCGTGGGGCGAGGTGGCGGGGGTACGGTCCCATGAAGCACATGATATAGGACGCACTGGCAGGAAGGCGCGGGCGGCAGTCAAGTCAGGCAGCTGCCGCACGGTGAGGTGGTGTCAGCACCAACAAGGGGTCCGGGTAACGGACTGACGTCGCTGCGGCGACTATGTGCAGGGATGCTTGTTAGGAGTTGTACCGTGCTGGGCTCTGCCTTGGGCCAATGCGCTTTCCTGGCGTGTTGGCAACCTGCTGTTGCTATTGGCCTAGTTGGCCCCACATTGGCCCAAAAGGGCTTGTTGGTCAGGTGAGGGTCACCTCCCTTGGTGTTGGTATACGAGGTCCTCAGGAGCAAGTAGCTGCTCCAGGATTAGTACGGCCCAACCTGGGCACGCGTAGAGGGCGAGCCTGACCGCCCTATGAGTGTGCGAGCTCTGTCCAACAGAGGGATGTAGGGGTGTAGGATGCACGGGTTCAGGAGACCACAGGGGTGCATTCACATGCCACTGCATGTGCCCTTGATTACCGTAATCTATGCCACTCGCGGTTTGCAGCAGTATTGAGTTTGGTGCCCACCCACGCACGGACAGGGGTGTTCCTGTGGGGCTCCCTCCTCCCCGCCCATGAATCAAATCCTCAGCACAAGACAAGTGTTCCCAGGTCACGGGAAAAGGGGCTGAGCCCCTCCACAGTCTGAGGCCGAACAACCTCATCGCCCGGACATAGCCGGGGTCGGTTCCCACAGGCACATAGCTAAACCAGGTGCCTATCTAGCAGTCGCGATGCCACAGCAGAGCCAACCGCAGCCAGACGCAGCACAGTTGTCAACAGCCGCACTACTTGTCATGCCGCTACGCATGCCCTGCCAGCCCCACCGCGGACCGCTACCTAGACACCAGCCGGCTCCTCAGCCTGCGCGCTTGCGCCGCTTCTTGGGCGGCGCTGCACTCTCCTCCTCCACGTGGCCTTTACCGCCCCCTCCGCTACCAAGATGCGCGCACGCGCCCCCGCTACTGCCGCCGCCACCGCCGCCGATGCCGCCGCCGCCGCCAGTCTGCAGCGATGCAGGTCGCTTGTGCCCCAGCAGCATCTCCACCAGCGCGTGCCGGATGTTGGTTGCGGAGTTGACGTCACGCCCCTGCACCGTCGGGAGGGTAGAGTGAGTGAGTCCCACTGAGCCAAGGATGTCCGTCGAAGTTTGCGAACCATGGCGGCTCTCCGCAACGCAGCCAGGGGGGGGGGCGGGGTAGGAAACAAAGTGCCAGACCCCATGCTCCGAAATCCCCCCCCTTGAGGGGACGACCGACCCCCCCCACACGGACAAAACCTTGTTGTTTAGGGGTTGAAACCCCTCCATTTTGTACCAAAGTGGTGCCAATCGACTCCTCTTGACGAGGACTATCACTCCGTGCCATCAGCGGTCCTGTTCTGAGACTTCGGTCACACGCGGGATCTTATCCATGGAAATCCCCAGCGCTCGTATCTTCCTTCGTTCGGAACGAAATTTGCCCAAAAAGGCCTCTGGCGGACGAAATTTTTGATCTTGGGGGGTCTTTCGGCAAACAGACGAAGACATTTTTGGGATTTCGGCCACTTGTGGCCAAGGACAGGGGGTTCCAGCGGCTACTCCACGGCCGAAACCTGCGTGGGATATGGTAAGAAGGCTCAAAGGGCTGTATCTATGGGTGTTGACGGCGGGAGACAGGGGTTCCCCTGGCGGGAGAGTGAGGTTGGGTCGGCGGGAAGCAGGGAAGGAGTGGGCGTGTCGTGTCGGTGTCGACATCGTGCGGGTCGGGGGCGGAGCCCCCGGAAAAATTTTGGGGGTGAACGAAGCGGCGGCAGCCTGTTTCGTCAACTGAACGAAGCCATTTTAAGGAGTTCGGCCACTGACGCCGCCCCTGCCTTCGTAAGATACGAGCGCTGGAAATCCCCTCGACCCAGCCCACCCCGCATTCAACTCTCTGCCGCGTGACGAATGGACAATGTGCATCGGCAGCCTTGTTCACCGTGAATTTATGCGCACCAGCGCTTGAGAGCCCAGCCGTGTGAGTGCGCATGTGTTGAATGTGGAAACATGTCCACGCCCGGACACGCAACTTGGCCCTCCCACGCTGTGGGTGTGCAATATTACATCATAACGTGCACATGTGAGCCTCGTACTGCTGCGTTTGGCCCCTAGTTCTGCTTGTGAGGCGCTTCCTGAAATCCGCCAGGATGGGCTCCCGAAACCCCCAGGGACGAGAGCCGACCCCACAACTTTGGCGGCCCAAAACATCCTCGGCCCACGCGCACTGGCACAGGCAACACTCAGGCATCCCCCCCCTTGCCACCCCCATTCGCTGTTACGTAGGGAGCACCTGGTCCTGAGGGACCAACCCGGAGGTGACCCTGTCTGCTATGCCACGATTGTTCCAAGCACGACTCCCCATACCCTAATAGCATCCATACTAAAGTGCTCATTTACGCCCGACACTCTAATGCGTGTTCAAGTTCAAATTGCATAGACGCACATACTATAGCTGGCAGTAGGTCAGCATCGCTGCCTTTTACGCCTGTTTAAACACATATCGCCAAGCCTTTTTCGTGGAAGACATATGTATTAAGCTCGAATACTTAAAGATTACGTCGATATGGCAGGGGCGTTGTGGAGCGTTCGCCAAAGCATTTACCAGCGCCTGGAATCGGGCTTCTGGGTTTTCGCCGCATTTGCGGTTGCAGTGTTCGGAAATGGTGAAAAGGATCTCGTTACAGTAGCGCTCACCGACCAGCGAGTCAACCGGTAGGCTCTGAAGAGGGCGCCCGGGAACAGGCACATGGGTGGGTGGGGCACAGCGTGTGGGGAGGGGTCTCAGCCTCCGCGCCCTCATAGCCAGTCTCAGCCCCTGTGGGATTGTCGCACAATGATTGGTCAATATACATAATGTTTTCCCCAATGCAGACTGTCCCTGCTCCTTGGCATCATCAACATCTTCTTCAACTGCCTCCTGTTTGCGTACGTGTTTGTGTGGTAAGGCTGCCTCCAGGAATTTGGCAAGTCCTGTTGTCCTGGGTAGTATGTAGACAATGCCACCGAAAGTCCGTGCCCACTTGAACAAATTGGGGAACCAGTGCTGTCGTGTCCTCCCAAGTTGTCAGCCAAGGCATACAGAGGCCGGTTCATCGTGTAGAGGGTGGATTCTCGCATCGCAGCTAGGTTTCCTCGCCATTAACAGCCAATCACACACCACCGTCGCTTTTAACCTAGCATGTACACCCGCCATGCGGCTATAAACACAGGCTCGGCTATTTGGGGGGCCAAAGGGACCCCTTGGAGTCAGGGACGCTGGCGATCCCTGCCGGCGCTGTCACATTTATGACCACTCTCATCTCCATGGTCGTGGCGCTGTGGCCCATATTTGGAGTTGTGGCCATCGCCCAGGTGGTGAGTTGGGCAGCTGTGGCAATGCTATATCGCAGGGCTCGGTGAACGTGCATTGTTTGCTGCCTACAGGTGGTCATCACATACGGTCTCATCAGTGCGCTCAACTTCGTTCCTGGCTGGGGGCCTTTGAAATCCACACGAGCAATAGCTGGAGACGACAAGGAAGACTAGGAGAGGTAGGAGTGGCAATATCCGGCGCAGTAGCAAATATCATACCCGGCAGTAAGGCTGGAGGTGGAGCTGGGGCACCAGCGCGCCGCATACATTGTAGCAGGTCACCGTGGAACTTGCAGATGGATGTTTCAGGCGAGCAACGCAGGGTAGCTGCTCACATCATGTCAGCACTCTGGGGGGGGTGCTGGGGGTTTGTTGCCTGGTGTGATACACGTGGGCGGCTGCTGCCCCTGGCTTAAGCGTCATGGCAAAGAGCAAATCAATGCTGCCTGGTATGTGTGCTGGTCTGCAATCTGAGCCTAATTAAATAGTGCTCCCTGAATGTGCCTGATGCGTGTTGAGACTTGATTCCAAAAGTCGTGCTTTTGTTAGGTAGGGCGGTCGACAGACCTTTGGCCTGACACGCCTTGGTTTACGTAGTGCTACAGACCGCGTTGGCTTGCCCCTTCCCCCGAAGCATCGAGCGCCGCATCTCGGGGGACGCAAAGGTCATGATACAGATGACTGAAACGGTTATCTGATGCGCAGGACCCTTGAAATCATGTTATGAAGGTGATATAACCTGTGTCGCAATACCGTACTGCCAATAAGTATCCATGTTCTGAATTTTTGGGGAAGGGGTCTGCAAATGGCTGGAATACCGTACTGCCAATAAGTATCCGTGTTCTGAATTTTCGGGGAAGGGGTCTGCTGTGGCATCGCAACTGCTAGATAGGCACCTGGTTTGGCTATGTGCCTGTGGAAACCGACCCCGGCTATGTCCGGGCGATGAGGTTGTTCGGCCTCAGACTGTGGAGGGGCTCAGCCCCTTTTCCCGTGACCGGGGAACACTTGTCTAATTTTCGGGGCGGACCCGCACACATATGGCAGTCGTGGCACAAATTTTCGGGGAGACTGGCAGATCCCATGGGCAGCCCCCTACGCATACCTAACCATCCCAGCGCTTGACTGTACCAGTGCACGCTGCATCTGACGTCTGTAACCTACCGGTACCGTATGTCCTTTCTAGCGTGCAAGCAGCAGCTTAACCTGAACCTTACGTCCTAACCTGAGCCAGATCGCTTGCAGCTGTTTACGGAACGGAACGCCGGTATGGCAATTCTGCACGGTCGTACCACCCCGTCCCGCCCCCGCGGGACCCCCGGCACCCCCGCCAAAATTTCCTACTTTTCTACTGTGACACAAATTTTCGGGGCTTGGGCTTATCAATGATGAGCTAAATTATTTCGGTTCCATATTTCCGTGCTACAAATGGCTCCACAGTTAGCCGCCCTGAAGGCTGAGCATTTGCAGTATGTGTGCGATGCGGGTGTGTCGGGGGTGGGGGCTGCCCTGGCGGCGGGGGCCTTCGTGTGCACCTTGGCCCGCTTGTGGTCGCTGAAATGGGAGAATCATCATAAGGAAGCACTGTGGCGTGTGGCCGCCAACGCTTGCTGGGCGTTTCCACGGCATGCTAGCGAGCGGGCGCGAGGCGTTGCTGTTGACCCGTGTTGGGCGTGTGGGTTCGGCATGCAGGATGGGGACCGGCGTCACTGGTTTTGGGACTGCACTGTTGCGCTGTCACTGCGGGAAAGTATGGGGATGGCTATGGGTTTCCTGCCGGAGGAGGCTCTAAGTGCCTTCTCTCGTGAGGAGTTGTGGTTAGTGCGCCCGCCTGCGGGGCTTGCGCCACCTGTGTGGGATGTGGTGTGTCTCGCTGCTATGTCTGCCCTGGACTTTGGTCGGCAGCGTGTGGTTATGGCCGGGTTGGCGGCGCGAGCGAAGCTGCCGTCGGCCCGGGTGCTGAGCATTGGACTTGCCGTCGTAGCTGACTTCTGGGGTCGTCTCCAGACGTTTGTGACTTTGGGTATCAGGCCAAAGGGTTGGGACGCTGTGCCGTTTGCGCATCCTTTCATATCTCGGGCTGTTGGTGACGGCATGGTTTTGCGCTTGCCGTATGACGCTGATTCCCCGCCTCCCTCGCCGTGAGAGGTTGTGCGTGGTTGGTGGCTTTGTGTGTGGGCAGGATGCACGTGTGGGCGACCGTTCTAGTACCTGGACGCTTGCGCCCTGGTTAGTGCGTGCGCTGTGCGTGTGTCCTGCGGCCTAGACGTTTCCCGGCACTCCTGTGCCCAGGCTTGTGGCGTTGAGGCACAGCGGTGGGGCTCTGGCGGGTTGAGGCTTGGCTAGGCAGGGGGGGGTACGAACTAAACCTCCAGACCCCATGTCCCAAAACCTCCCGACCCCCCCTCCGGACCGACTGACCGACCCCCACCACCGTGCAACCCCTCAAAACCCCCTCAAAATCCTTTGGTTTTTAGCCAGGTCGGTGTCAATCGACTACTCTCGGCGAGCTCTACAATTGTATACCTGCCTCCGGTTCAGCTGGAGGCACAACTTGACTGGCAGCCATGCCACACATGTCCATGTGTCCATGGCCGACCACCGACCCTTCTGTCAGACTACCGGGGCGTGCGCTTAAGCTTACAATTGCGCTGTACATATGATGTTTGGGATTGTGTGCCGGAAGAGATTGGTCGACTTTCTCCCGGGATCATGAGACGAATCCCGGGATTCATGTCACGCTCGATGGCCGGCGGCAGCCTTGTCGCCATGACCCACACGAAGCCTTGGCCGTTACACGTTAGCATCAGATCGCATAGTCTCCATGACACCAGTGAGAGACGCTCGAGTGGGGCTCTACGCTACTACAATGCTGATGTGGACGGACATGGGCCGCTTTCCAGAGGCCAAACGTTCTGCAAATGCTTTAGTATGTGCATGCTAATGTGTGCTAGTACTTGTGCTAATGGGCGGAGCGTTTAGAGGGGCGTTTAGGGCGCAGAGACGAAATCTGGCAGTCCCACCCAAATCCGCGTGACGAAACCTTGGGGACCCCCAACCCCGACGACCGACCCTGAACTTTGAGGGCCCACAACTTTGCAATTACTACCCTGATTGAAACTCTGAAAGTGGATTTGGAGTCCTCTCGTCAAGCTCTTTCGTTTTAGAACATGGGGCCTTTCCCAGTCGAAACTACCCCCCCCCCTGGGCTAGTACTCACTGTGCGCGGAGTCACACGGACTTTGCCCGCCGCGGGAGGGTTTGCAGCAAAGTCGGGGTTGGTGGAGTCAAGTTGGGCCCTGATAGCATGTGATGGCTCGGCGTCTTCGGCTGCTGGGACTGTCCCCTCTGTAACATCCGCATTCATATTTCGTGAGCCCACCACGAAATTTAGAACACGAATACTAATTGGCAGTACGGTATGTGCATGCAGGATTGAAACGGGTGCAAAATGAAGGCACTCGGAACATGGGGAGATGTAAGGTTTTGCACCCAACAAGTGAATGCTGAAAGAAGAACACTGTACGGACGAGTACGGATGCTGTTCTCTGGCCCCCGTGAATGTCGGACGTGTAACAGTGCAACTGCTGGCATAAGCGCAGCTTGGAAGTGAGTGGCTTTGCTACGTGGCTACGCTTACCTGACCCCGGCGACCGCTTCACCTAGCCGCCCCCGAACGGACCCCAAACGGCCCCCGAACACACAATCCCTTCCTACCATCGCCATCCCGCCGTTCGCACCTGCCCCTCCTGTGCATGCAGTGCGGGCAGGTCATTGCGCGGTGTGTGATGCTGGGTTTCAGGACAAAGCAAGGGCGCTTGAGTACGGTACTTTTAACGGTGACGGAACGCGTACTTACATGTCCGCGGCCTTCGCATCTTCTCCTGGTCTCGGGGTTAACCGGGGTCCTCGCCCCCCCCCCCGTCAAGGCGCCGCGCCCCACCCGCACGGAGCGGCCACCATCCAGATGTGATCCATGTCGGTATGTGATCCATTTCGGTATAAGAAGTTTGTTTGTAAGTGAGCCAGGCTGTGTAAACGCCCGCAGTCGGCTAGCCTCGAGCTGATGGAGCCGTTACACCGACCAACACCCGGTGACCCACCAGCTATTGTGTTCATTTGTGACGGCGTCAGAGGGCAACGCACGAGGGCAACGGTACTCCAGCCGCGTTGTGATACTTCCGTTACTCACTTGTAAACAGGGGGGGGCGTAGTACCAACAGTTTCAGCGGTTCCAATTACACGGCTGCCCTCCCTAATCAAAATGGGTGGGGCGTATGATGAGCCCGCGCTGACACTTGATTCAGCCAAAAGATCATACCGTGTTATACCTCCTGCGATGTTTCCATGCTTAGCTAGTTAGGTAGCATTGCATTAAGCGTGGTGCTCAGTGCAAGCCAAACGCGTGCGTCTGATCATGTCAGTCAATCAGCCTAGAACCTGTACGTGCCAGCGCGGTCAGTCTCTACTCTTGGTCGTAGTCAATCCCCAACCCACCGCCAGTAAGCTACCGTCGAGTCATAAGTTCACCTGCGTTCTTCTCCCTCTATGCCTACTCGCGCCTCACACCAACCACCCCTCAACCCCTCGCCTAGTGGCCATCTGCAGCTTGTCCATGTGCCGCCTTAAGACGACAGCCAGCTGTATGTCGTGGTCATCTCCTCGGCATCCTCGGGCATCGCAAAGAAAGCCTTGACGTCGAGACCCGAGGCGCGCCATAGGTCCGCCACCTTATCCGCGCTCACCTTGGTGGCCTGCATGCCAAGCCAGAAGGACAGTCAGAAACAAAGCCGACTTCGACAACGTATGTGCGGAAAGGCAGCCACATCAGGAAACAGTTCTGCATGGATGCTTTGATGCGGTATGAAACGCAGGCCACTTGCTACACCCCATCTGGCCTCAACCACACGTGCGCTGCCGCTGTCCTGCTTCCTGCTCACACACACCCGCCCACTTACCGACTCCAGGACATGCTTGACGATGTCAGCCGCTGCATCACACTCTACCAGAGGTGGCAGATCCTCGCCACCGGCCTCCTCGTCATCATCGCCACCGCCCGAGCCCTTGGCCTCCAGGATTGGACGAAGGCAGGGGCCGAGGCTGAGGTGCCCCTGTGCCGCCAGCTCACCCACCGCAGAGCCCGCCACACCGGCAGCCTTGGGGTTGTCCTCCACCCAGGTGTGCAGGTCGCCCATGAAGCGCGCAAAGGCGTCCTCAAGCATGGATGACGTCAGCACGCCGTCCGCCGCTGTCAGCTGCTCCACCAGCAGCTCCTTGAGCAGGTTGAGGCGCTCCGTCGGCGCAATGCCGCGCACCTCGAACGCCTCGCGAACAGCCGCCGCCAGCAGCACACCCATCGGCGCGCCGTCTGATTTGAAGGTGGCCAGGCTCTCCGCCGCAGCCGCCTTCTCTTTTACCTCGTACAGCTCCTTGCACCACGAGCTGCCCTTCTTCTTGGCCGCCTCCTCGCTCATGCCGGCGGGCGGCGGCGGCGGCGGCGCGCGCGGCTCCTCACGCGAAGCGGCGACGGCGGCCGCCGCAACGGGGGCGGTCGCACGCGCAGCGGCCGCAGCGGCCTCGCGCGCAGCGCCAGCCGACGCCGCCACAGAGCCACCCGCGGGCTGCGCAGGGCTGCCCGTCCTGCAGATTCGTTAGCAGTAATCAGCTCCGTGCAGGCAGGGTTCTTGGCAATTGGACATGATGTCCCGCGTTGGAGCATAACTATGCGCAGATGGCGTCTGAGATGCTACCACCCAGATCAATCACCCAAGTCCGCACTCGAGCTGTCCAAGTGCAGCAGTCTGCCACGCACCGCTTGGAGGAGAAGACGGACGAGGTGGGGCGCAGGCTGACCTCAGAGCTGGCCTGGCGCTCCATGCCGCCAGCGCGCAGCGGCCGAGCCACTTCGCCGCGGCCCATGAGGCGAGCCTCGTCCTGCTGCGGTGGGCCACCGAAGCGCCCAGGAGGAGGAGGCGCGTCCCGCCCGCCCATGGGGCCGCCGCGCCCGCCAGGGCCCCTGTGTTGTCGTGACACATGGCCGCTTGTCGGCTCATCGTGCTCGGCCATCACATCACAAGCGTGTCTGTCCTTTAGAACCAGTACGCCCAACTACACGCTCACTTTGCCAGCATATCGTAATCTGTTAGCCCAGTCCACTGCGCGGCATCCTACCTATCGCGGAGTACTCGAGCCCATCTAACTCACCGCTGGCCACCGTACCGCTCCTCACGGTCGCGGGAGGCCTGCGCTGCCAGCTGCGCCTGCGCCTCGCGGTGCACGTCCTCAATACGCTTGGGCCCCTCAGCTTTGCGACGAGACACCCACCTGCAGACAAACAAGTGGGACGGAGAGAGATTACATAGAGGTTCGCAAGGTATGCGGATTGAGAGGCATAAAGCACTAGGAGCATCAGCAAACAAAACCCGGACTTTTAACCTGGCCCAACATGCCTCCCAGCACGGGAGCAGGTCTCACTTAGCGGCGCGCAGGTCGAGCACGTCCTGGATGGCGAACTTGATGCGGCTGTCCAGGTTGGAGCTCTCGCGCAGGTCCCGCAGGCGCTTGAAGTAGACCTCCATGGGGTTCTGGTTCTGCTGCACCTTCTTGGCCGTCTGCTCCTCGAGCTGCAAGTAGTAGGGGGTGGGGGTAGCTGTGAAGGCAGGTACGGGAACTGCTGCGCAACCGTTAGCTGTGTTCCACCCCCCCCCCTCGCAGGGTGACTTAGTCGGCTACCCGTTCACTGCACACCTGCTTGCCCAGCGTAGTGAGCAGCTTGCACAGGCACTCGATGTCATCGGGGCGGGGTGACTTGGTGTCCTGCATGAGGCTGACAATGCAGCTGTGGATGATGCGCTCGGTGAGCAGACCGCACTTGTACAGGTGGCCGATGAACTGGATGTTGCCCAGCATGCGCCGGCGGGCCTTGAGCTCGCGCTCCGCCTCGGCTGCCTCTGCCTGCGCCTTGGCCTTGGCGTCGTCGACTGACGGAGCCGAGGGGGACGCGGCTACCTCACCCTCCTCAAGCTGAGCGGGCTGCAAAGGACAGGACAACACGTGTGGTCAGTCCACACTGAGAGGCGATTGTACGCAGCTGCCCAATTATTACTTCCGACATTAAGAACGTGAAGCTAACCTGTACACAAGTGAGCACACACCTGCGCGTTGTCACCCTGTGCCGGCGTGGTCTCGTCCTTCTTCTCCTTCTCGTGCAGCTTCTTCTCCGCCTCCTCCTTGTCGTGCTCCTCACGCGCCTTTACCTTCTGCATCGCAGCCGTACCGTCCTCAAACTCCTGTTGGCACTTGTTCAGCAGCATGCGGCGGAAGTCCACCGGCTTGTTGCTGCTGGGGTCGTTCGACGGGAAGGTGGGCAGGTTCGGGTGGATCTCCCTGCGGGTAGGCAGGGGCAAAGTAAAGAGCTGAGTAAGCACCATAAAATCCGCTGGACAGGCGCACATTTACTGACTTGACGGTTAGCGTCACCGTCGCTCTCTCCGCCCGAAACACTTATCGGCGAGCTGTCCTTCTGAGGTGCCCTGCTCGCACAGCCTCCAGATACTCAGGTACGGTACTCACTTGCACAGGTTGGCGTACATCTCGCTGAAGGTGGTCTCAATGAGCGCCTTGTCAAAGATTTGATTGATGAAGCCCTCCAGCGTCTGCCGTGAGCGGCCAAGGTGCGGAACGTCAGGACGGCAGCGAGATTCCAACATCAGCAAGCGATGCAGGGACAAGCAACTCCAAGCAATGCCCCCCTCTGCAATCCACTACCTTCTGGTGGGTGATCTGCACCGCCAGAATCTGCAACTTGAGCTTCTCGTAGTTGTCGGGCGTCAGCTTGTTGAGGATACCCTTGAACGTCTTCTGCTTCTTCTCCTCCTCGGGGTCCTCCGCAATGCTCATGCCTGCCTGCCAGCGGTTCTCCGTCTTGTGCAGGTTCACCGGGCCGCCGCCGCCGTAGCCGGGGTTGGCCGAGCCCTGGCGAGACATGCCGCGGCTGCCGCCACGCTGCATGTCGCCGCCGGGGGATGGCGGGGGCGGGGGCCCGCGCCGCTGCCACCCGTCATCCATGTTGGCTGTAGGGTGAGGTAACGAGATACCGGCACGTTAGCAATAGATGCAATGATGACCGCAAGCCTTAATTCCACTTGATCTATCACTCGACTCACAGACTAGCTCATTTCACAACCTACTCCCCCCCAAAATCAGCTTACGCTGCTCACCCGAGCCGCGCCGGTCCATGCCACCGCCGCCACGTCCACCCTGGCCGCCCCGCATGCCGTCCCGGTCTCTGCCTCCGCGCATATCACCACCGCGCATGTCGCCGCCGCGGAAGTCGCCGCTACGGTTGCGCTCGTCGCGCCGGCCCCAGTCCGCCTCCCGGCTGCCCGCGCGGCCCAGCGTGAGGCCCACGCCGATGCGCGTGTTGTCCTGCGGCTTCTCCAGCAGGATGTTCTGCTGGAAGTACGAGTCCAGCGCAATGGGCAGAGGCTCCAGGATGCGGCTGCCGATGGATAGCAGGTAGTCACGCGAGTAGGTGTGTCGCTTGTCGTTCGCATCCCCTGCACCCAAGCTAGACGCCTCAGCAGCCTCGTCCGCGCGCTCCTCCCAGTGCTCCGTCACCTCCTCGGCGGCGGGCGCGGCGGCAGCGGGCTCCTCCTTAGCGGCAGCAACCTGCGCGCGGTGCAAAACAACCCAAAACTGGGTATGTCGGCGCAATTCCCATCCCTTGCATTCAGCTTCCCAGTTGGTGTCAAATACGCGTGAAACCACGCGTGGACCATGTATGCTCTCAAGCCTGGGCTCAAGACCGCCATCCAGGTCTCCATTTGATCGCAAGCGGCGCACGGTGGCTCACCTCCTTGGGCTTGGCGGCCTCCGGCGGCGGCGGCGGCGGAGCGTCGCGGAAGGCCGACAGCATGTCGTTGTTGGCGCCCTTGGCGTCCGCGTCACGCAGCGCCTGCTTGAGGTTCTTCTTGCGGGCGCCAGCGGCGGCGCCAGAGGCACCGTCATCGCCTGATCCTGAGCCAGACGCCGCGCCAGCACCCCCAGACGAGCCCGCCTCCTCTGAGCCCCCAGCAGCCGAGTTGGAAGCAGCAGCCGCGCCCGCCTGCAGGAACGACATACACACCCACGCCATAGGTGTCAACCTGACAATGAGAAATGCTACATGGCGATTGTGCTCCTGTTGCCACAGATTCCGCCAGACACCTTCCGACCCGCACCCCTTCCCAGCTCGCACCTTGACCTCGTCGCCCTCCTCATCGTCCGCCACGTCAATCTGGAACGACGCCGGCTCCTTGGCGGGAATGGCGGCCGCCTCCGCAAACGCCGATGCCACCGGCTTGGCTGCAGGAGCCGCTGGTGCAGGTGCTGCAGCGGCGGCAGCGGCAGCGGGCGCCGCCGCCGCCGGCTTGGCCGGCTCAGCAGCAGCCGGCTTGGCCGGCTCAGCAGCAGCCGGCTTGGCCGGCTCAACAGTCTTGGGGGCCTCCACAGCAGCCGGCTTGGGCTGTGTGCGCGAATAGTGAAACATATGTCAGGCTCGCGCCTACCACTATTCACGTGCACACAAGTCAACACGCCATATCCTTGGCCTGGGTTGCAGCTGCGCCACATCCTGCATATCACTACCCTGCTGGATGTGCATGTTGCCCATGCTTACCCTCACGGTAGGCTCCTTAATCTCGAGCACCTTCTTGGGTGGCGCCTGCACGCCCGGCACCGGGGCGGGCTTGGGCGGCGCCGCCGCCGCGTCCGCCGGCTTGGCGTCCGCACCCGCCGTGGACGCCAGCGCAGCGGCCGCCGAGTCCGCCAGGTTGACCTCCTTGTGCGAGTTGGGGTCCACAATCTTGAGGACCTTCTTCGCGGGCGGAGGAGGGGGAGTGGCCACGGGCTTGGCGGCGACAGGGCCGGCCGCCGCAGGTGCAGCGGGCTGCGCTCCAACTCCGCTGGGTACCGCACCGGCGGTCTGCATCGCGGACGGCACGGGTGCGGGTGCGGGGCTGGGAGCAGGCACGTGTGACGGCGGCGGGTGGTGAGGCTGTGCAGCGGGCACGACTGTGGGGACTGCTGACACCGGTGCTGTGTTGGTGGCGTTGATGGCTGCCTGAGCGGCGGCAGCGACTGGGGCGTTGGGCGCCCCACTGCTGGGCACGGGCGGCGGCATGGACATGGGCATCGCAGCTGGTTGCGGCCCGGCTGGCCCCGGGCCATAGTTGGCTGGCGGCGGCGGGTGCGGGTGCGGGTGCGGATGCTGGTGCTGGTGCGGGTGCGGGTGCTGCTGCTGCTGATGCTGATGCTGGTGCTGATGCTGGGGCGGCACGTGGAAGCCCATTGTGGGCGAGGAGGCCATGATGTGGCCGGGCGGGCCGCCGTGGGGTCCGCTAGGCGGCCCGGGGTGATGGTGTGCGGGGTGGCCGGGCGGCGGCATGGGCACCGCCATCAGGCCGATGGACAGTGGGCCGTTGGGACCAGCAAGCACAGTGCCCGGAGGGAAGTACGCCTGCGGCGCGCCCATGAACTGCGGCGGGTACTGGCTGGGGCTGCCCACCACATACTGCGGCGGCGGGGGCGGGGGCGGCATGCCGCTGCCGTGCTGGACCGGCACTGCGCCGTACCCGTGAGGCTGCTGTTGCGGGGGCATGTTCATTGGCGCAGTGGGCGGGGGGCCGTAAGACGGCATGTAAGGCCCCTGCGGGTAGCCACCCTGCACCGGCACCTGCACCGGCACCGGCTGGGGAGGAGGCGGCCCGCCACGGCTGCCAGGTCCGCCGCGTGGGCCTGCTGGCTGCGGCGGCGGCCCCTGCATGTGATGATGCGGAGGCTGGGGTGCCTGGCCGGCAGGGCCCGGTCCGAAGCCCTGCTGCGGCGGAGGCGGAGGCTGCTGCTGTTGCTGTTGCTGCTGGGGCGGAGGCGGCGGGTGGTGCACCGGGTGCCCCACATGCCGGGGACCGCCGTGATGCGGCCCCGGCCCGCCACCCGGTCCTACCGGCACTGCAGCTCCGCCAGCATGTGCGTACGGCATAGGGCCTGACGCGTGGGGCTGCTGCTGTCGGTCGTGGCCCGCCTGGCGGCCATGGCCTCCCTGCCGCTGCTGCACGCCACCCTCGCGTGCCGCAACCGTCGCGCCCTGCACTGGCGCTGTCGGCATCTCCAGTGCAGCGCTTGGCGGCAGCAGCTGCGGCGGCGGCTGCGGAGCTTGCACCCCGCCCTCCACCTGTGCGGGTGCCGCCGCTGCCATACGGCTAGGTTGCTGCGGAGCCCGCTCCACCTTGTGGGGCACGAATACAGGCCCCTCACGCGCGCCTTCCTGAGCTGGGTTCGCCGACGCTGGTGCGCTGTTAGTCCTGATCACTTGACGCGACTGCTGCCGCACAGCCTCAACCGCCGCGGGCACTGCCGTGGGCAGAGGCCCAGCTGGAGCCGCCGGCTGCTGACATACGCAACGAGAATGCGCAGCATAAGAGGGGTTGAGGAGATCGTCACGGCGCTGCGTGACCGGCCTGTGTGCCTGTACAGCGCGTGCGAGGCCCCTGCCTCCTGCCCAGCCAAGCTGCTCCCTTGTCATTCGCGCACGCACCCACAGCAAGGCCGGTTTTACCACAGTATCAAGGCAGGTTTTGGCATTTATGCTTAGAACCTTACCTCCTTGCTTTGAGCCACCTCGCCCTCAGTCTCCGCAAAGCTGCCGAACTGAATGTCACTGTCCGCCGGTGCAGCACCTGCAAAAGACAAGCACACCGACCATAAGCTTCAACTAATGGATATTTGAACGGTTCAAACGCGGAGGCCCGGGGCCCAACAGCATGGATCTCAGCCGCCGCGTCAGAACTGGCACCAACCGACCCAGCGAGTCCCCCAGGAAGACGGATACACAATGATACATCCAGCTTGCAACTAGGCGCACCGGCGTCAGGGCCGTTCGCAGTGGCCTTCGGCGGCTGATTCGAGCCAGCCGGAGCAGCAGCTGCGGCAGCAGCCTCCTGCTTCTGTGCCATTAGCAGCTTCTCCTTGAAGGAGGGCCCAGATCCCCAGGCGCCTGCGTGGTAATCGATCGCGCTCAACTCGGTGCCGCTCCGCAGGGACGCGAGCGATGGTTCAAGGAAAGCGCCGACAACTCACCCGTGGGCTTCGCCGACTCCGCGGCAGCCGATCCAGCCTGCTGCTGTACTGGCTTCTCTGATGCACTCCCATTGTCCTGCGGCCTGCGAGGCAAGAGCAAAGCGGGTCAGCAAGCCTGGAAGCCGAGCGAGGAGCAACACCACAACGTACTTCTTCGCCGCATTTGGGTGCTGGCCGCGGCCACCCCCTTGACCACGACCGCCACCACGACCGCCCGCAGGCGGTCCTTGGCCGCGACCCTCGCTGCGGGCCATGGCCTTGCCCCGAAGGCACTAAAAGGTTAGATTTCTCTCACGTTGCTTGATGTACAAGTGTAGTATTGGTTTGAAGTTTTGTGAGGATCCTTGTGTTCCGCCCGACCTTTAGCCCGGCGTTGATTGTTCGGCTCGCATGGGGCCCACTCAGCGGCTGCTTCTCGCAAACGACAAGGCCGTCTGCGCTATTGCATCAATTACAAATTCTTTATCAATGTTTGTACAGTATATGTTGGTTCGGGGCCTCCAGCGTCCCACTGGCCTCCCAACCCGACTTGCCCGGCTCCCGACCTGCCCAGCTTTTCCATGCACGCCGTTGACGTCCGTCTTGGCCTGCCGGTGACGGCGTGATGCCCATCTTAACTGCTGACGATGTGCATCACTGTGTCCGAATGGCAGTAGCACCGCCAGGGTGGCCACAGATTGCATGTTTTGGTCCTGTTGGCTGTTGCCAGCAGTTGAACAGCGATACCGTACATATGGCCCTTGTTAGTACAACGTACCATGCTGTCACGTCTTCCGTGCATCGGGCCCAGCTCCTCAGGCAGGCAGCAACTCGCGTTACTTGCCGTTGGGCAATGGCCCCAGAGGGGAGTAAGAGGAGAACATTCTGACCCCATGACCTACCTCCGGACACACCCTCTGGACCGACCACCGACCTCCCCCCACCGTTGACCTGCATCGCCCCTCTAAAACTGCCTTCAAAGCCCCTTTAGCCGTTTTTAACCAGGTTGGTTTCAATCAACTGCCGATGAGCTCTACAATTGTATACCTCCAGTTCAGCTGCATGCAAATCTTGACTGGCAGCCATTCCACAGACGTCCAGGTGTCCAGGGCCGACCACCGACCTATTGTGGGACCGAGGCGTGCGCTGAAGCTTGCAATTGAGTTTGCCCGTATGATGGTGCTTATTGTGTGCCGGAAGAGATTGATGGAGTTTTCCCGGGATCCTGTGAAGCATCCCGGGATCCTGACACAGTCGGAAGCTTTGATGGCCGACGGCAGCCTTGTCGTTAGGACCCACACCAAGCCTTGGCCGTTACGGATTAGCGTCAATTCACATAGTCTCCATGTGACATCAGTGAGAGACGCTCACGTGGGGTCGTACGGCAGGGGGGTCGGTCGGTCGGTCGGGGGGTCCAGGAGGTTTTGTGGCATGGGGTCAAAGAAGTTTGTTCCTTCCCCCCCCCTGCCGTGCGCAACATCCACTGACCAGGCAGCTGCGACCGACCGTGCCAGTTACACTCGCCAGTTGCGCTCGCCATCCCCGCCTCTCCTGTCAGCTTGCCGCCTCCTGCGTCTCCCTGCTTTATATCAGCCTATAATGTTCACACTCCAGCGCCAGCTCCACCGTGCGACACCAGCAAATTCTTCGCTAAGTCGCACTCGGTCCGCGGCGCAGCTCTACCCCGAACCTCAGCCGCGACATTCCCAATTCTAACCCGCGGCGCTTCCTCACTACGGTTGTGTTGTTGTCTCGCACTTGCATTCGACTTTGTCAAGCCAGTATGCCGGCAGTGCATTTCGCCGTCACAGGGTGTGCGGGTCAGTGCAGGTCACAGGGTGACGTATGTCTAGGCTAGGGTTAGTGTGCGTGTGCGTGACTTGGCGAGCATGCGACTTGCCGTACGGTTGTTGGGGCGCACTTAGCTGACAGCGACGCCTAGTATCAGCGCTGTCCGCTGATACTACGTCGCGTAACATGAGGCGCTCCCGCTAGACTGGTGTTGCTGGCGCCATGCAACTAGCTGAGCTGTTAGTATGTGATGGGACAGGGTTCAGGCAGGTTGGCGAGGTCCCATAGGGTGCAGCTGACGCCCATACCCCAAGCAGACAGCAAACAGTTTGCAGCGGCAGAGCAGGGCAGGGCAGGAGTGCATGGCTGGTCGAACGCCGGAGTTGCTGGCTGGCTGGAAGTTTGCTGATGCGCATTCCTCACGCTCCGGGCGCCCGGCCAGGCGATAGCACCACACAGACACACCGCAACGCCACACTCGCTCGCGATGCAGAGCCGCAGCGCACCTGCAGGAAGATGACCTGCGTCCACGGATGAGCACCAAATGCAACACAGAGAAAATGCAACAGTATGCAGCAAAGCAATGGCCGGGCGACAGTATGACTGAGCTGTGAGGCCCCTGATACGCAGCAAAGTGTGGAGAGGGCATCGCATCGGACCAAGTGGACTGCCGTCGCAGTCCTTCGCTGTAGGGGCTATGTTTCACCCGCTACAGGACGTCCCTCGCGTTCGCTAGCTTGCCAAATGTGCTAGACTTGACTGCCGCTGAACACGCCCGGCCTCCTCCGAGCTCGCAGGGGACCAGTCTGCTCGCTCTGAGTCACAGTCACACAAGCAATGTACTGTAGTACCAATCTGCAGTCACTCGAACCCACCACGTAACGTTGCAGCAGCCGTGCTATACGACGAACCCACAACCACAGTGGCACCAACTAGTACCGGTAATAAGGCCACAAGTTACCGTACTACGCAGTGGCTCGGGGGGCACCACCTAGTACAGGTACCGTCCACAGATTGCAGTTGACTTGCCAGTGGTCGTGAAACAGCGTCGTCCTGTTTTCGTCTAGTCCTCGTCCCATGTGGGCAGATCGTCACTGGTCTGAGCTAGGCCAATACGCGTGCTCGAGGCCGCTTGATGCGCGCTTTCCGCGGCAGCGCTCTCACCGCCCCCAGCCATGGCCTCCTCCACCTCCTCCTCTCCCTCCTCGGCCTCCAGCGCCGACCACTTGGTCTCCTTGGCCAAATCCAGCTTCGGTCCACGGCCCGGAAGCTGGGGCTCGGATCCACCACCAGGCTTGGCAAATGCTGTCGCACCAGCAGCTGCTCCGATGCTGCCTGTGCCAGCGCTCGGCTGCCGCCGCTCGGACGTGTCCTCGCCCCAAGCATCTGCAGCCAGCGCCGACCGCACAGCGCCAGCGCTTGGGCCGCCACTGCCACTGCCACCGGCCCCACTAGCCGCTCCACTGGGCGTCTTGCGGTTGCTACGCAGTACCGTCCAGCCCGCCCGGGGCTGCGCGGCTCCCTCGTGCGTAGATGCGGGTGCAGACGCTGAGTTGGAGCCGCTAGCCGCCAACCTCTCCACCTGGGTCCTGAACACACCCCGGACGCCGCCGCCCAAGGTAGAGCAGCAGTCATGGAAAGCCGCCTCCCGGGCGAAGGTGACCAGGTAGGTGGAGGGTGCTGAGGAACCGCTGCCGGGGCCAGGGGTCAGCACGTACTCGCCTTCCCAGCGCCGCAAGTAGTAGCCCATGTTGGCTCCCGGCTCCACATCCACCAGCCGCAGTACCCAGCCCGCCCCGGTGCCGGTGTTGCCGGGCAGCGCAGCCAGCATGCGAGCCACCTCGTCGGGCGGCATGGCCGCAGCCACCGCAGACAGCATCCGCGTGGGCGCGCCGCTGGAGGGCGCTCGCAGCACCTGGACCGCCCGCATCGCTCCCGCACTGTAAACGGTAATGATGAAACGCTGACGGACTTAGACAGAGCCGAAGCACTGCATGCTCTTGACAGTGTTGGCCATCACACCGCAGACCTGCCCCTCAAAATGTAACCGTGTGCGCCACTACAGCCGACTCACCCGATGGAGTGTGTGGCCAGGCCCCAGTGTGCGGCCAGCTCGTGCACCAGCGCCCGCTGCGCCTGGCTCATGCCGGCCGGCAGCGAGGTGCGGCGGGGTCCGGAGGGGTCGGCCAGGAAGCGGCCCAGCTCCCGCTCCACACCCGCCACCCACTCCGCGCCCAGAGATTGGGCAGACTGCAGTGGCGTGGAAGAATGAGCAGGAGGGAAGGAGCTTGAGCAAACCCGGCCTACGTATGAACATGCGTGCACAGTGGCCCTGAGAACACGGCTGAAACCCGACGGAATGCAGCATAGCCAGACAGCGCAGCGCATGTGATAATGCATGCAGGCGGGGCCGAGCCGCATCTGGGACTCAGCGACCACGCAAAGCTACACGCACCTGGATCAGCGAAGCCGGGTAGTTGGGCGTGCGGTGCCGCTCGAAGTAGGAGACGTGGCTGTCGGATGACGCCACGCCGAACGCGTCAGCCAGCTGCGAGCGCCGCTGGGCGGCCTCACAGTCGCGGTTACAGCGCAGGGCAGGCACCTGCACAAGGCGTCCATTGAGGGCAGGAAAGGTGAAGGGCTACAGAAACGTGCAGACAGCGCGTGACAGGTTAAGCCACAGGCTGTCGAGCTGAAACTGGTCTATCTGTGAGCTTGCATTGATTGGGCCAGTCAATTCGCACGGACTGGTGGCAGTGCTGCACGCGCACCTCCTCGTCCGCCCGCAGCGCCAGGTGATCCACTCGCCGGCCGCACGGGCACTTGACTGTCACCTGCCAGCGTTACGTGCGTAAGGGAAGAGGCATCGTCATTATAACATGGCACCATCGACTGCATTTTGGCGGAGTAGTAATCCTGTCCGTTAGCCCCCTTCCAGAACACGCCGATCTACGACATCAAGCTGCGACACGAGGCCACCTCCATCTGCACGCATACCCGCGCACCCACCCACCTTGCGCAGTGAAGCCCCAGGTGTTGAGCTGGTGGCAGCTGGAGCCGCGGGCGCAGCTGCCGGCCGGCTCCACGTGCTGCCGCCCCAACCAGACCCGCCGCCGCCGCTTCCAGCCGCCAGCCCGAGTTCCGGGAAGTCCTCTACAAACGTGCCGGCGCCGGCCACCCGGCCGCCCCACACGCCCGCCAACCGAGCGCCCGGTCCAGTTCCGGGGCCCTGTGTCATTTGATGCATTTGGTGCATATGGCGCTATATTATACTCACAGAATTGGGCATACATTATTACACTGGACATGCATTATGGCCATGTGGCTAGGCTTGTTCCCACAATGGCGGGGAGCTGTCGCAAAACAGGGCTGGCATCACGGCCATCAGCAACGTGCGCTAACAAGTAGGATGGCAGGACGGCTGAGCGTGTGGGCACGCAATGAGGTGGTGCGTTGAGTGGTGCAGGTTTCTGGGCTACCGGTTGAGGCGCTGTGTCTTTTGGGTAAGATTTCTGAGAACGCAAGGGAGGGACCAAGTAGGCAGCATGGGCTCAGCATTAGATACTCAGCTGAGTACAGATTCGGACAAGGCAAGCACAGTCACGAGCACTCACGAGCGCATTCATGCCTGGCGCCCCACCGCTGGCCGGCCCCGCCTGTGCAGGCTGGGCCCCGCGGTGCGCCGGCCCCGGCCCGGGCCGCTCTCTGGCCATACCCAGGTCGTCATCGAGCACCACCAGCCCGCCGTCCGTGTCCCGCACATCACCCAGGCTGCGTGGGGGGAAGACACAGTGTGTGGAAGAGATGGTTGGAAGGCCACCACGACATGCGTGTGCTGTAGTACTGCCAAGGCTGGACTGTTGCTGCAAAAGAACTTGCATATTCCTGGCGTCTGAACGTTGTAGAAAATAAAAATCGACTCACCCTGACGGCGCCGCTGCGCCCAACGTGAGCCCAGACAGCGAGGGGAAGGCCTCCGGGTCCTGGATGGAGGGCCGGCTTGGGCCACTGCCGCCGCGAGTCCGTGCCGCCTCAGAGCGGCCGTCCCGGTCACCACCGCGCCCGCCCCGCTGCGCGCGGCTGCCGCCCCGGCCCGACGACGATTCCGCGGGCGCGGCGGCGGCGGCGGCGCCCGGTCCGCGCTGGCCGATGAAGTCGAAGAGCAGTGGCCTCGCCCGGCTTTGGTCCCAGCGCGGCATGTGAGCGCTGTGCCGCTCGCGAATGTGCGTGTGCAGCTCATCTTGCTGCACGAGTTGGCCAGCCGCGAAAGAGGGCATGTTAGCACGCGCACCGTGTATATCTTGTTTGGCGTTGCACCCCTACACCGAATACCAATCCAAACATGGCCCGAAGCGTGCTCCTGCAATACCACATCGAGCAACCCCGCTCCACCGCTTGTAGCACCGCGCACTTCTTTTCCAGTTCGCATTGAGCCATGCGGCTACTCACCGTGGCAAAGGCGATCATGCAGCCGAAGCAGTCCTGTGCAGCGTTGGCGCAAGCCGTCATGGTGGACGCCAACGGGTCATGAGCGCATGTGCACGTGATACCGTCCATGCCAACCACCGCCTTTCTTATACCTCCCAACAATAGCCGCATCCCGGTCCACACACACGGGTATAACGCCGGTCTGAAGAGGGGCAAAAACGTGTCCACACGTGTTTCTCCACGCTCGCGTAGACTTAGCCTCCCTCTTTCAGGAATTGACTTATATGACATATAAGGATGTAAAAGTTTGACTCCCGTCGCATTCTGCGAGGGTGGCTGTCACCACATTTCGCGAGGCATGCTTTCGCCAGGGTCGCACTCTTAAGCCCGGGAGCATGTTTCTAGTCTCCTTGCATGTATGTTTGATGACGGCAACAATAATTGGCATCAAAGCGCGGTAATTGCGCAGACTTGAGAAGCCTGTTCACCGCGACGTCACTGAATAGGCCGCAAACAAAATATTTGAGGTCTCTGTAGTATCAAGGTGATACTTGTAGAACGCTGGTAGCTGATTCGGAGGTCGGCCTGACGACCGTCGCCGACCGTGCCAAGCTGGGCGGAACGCATCCCCCGGACGCCACGCGAGCTAGACCAGTCTAGGCCGTGTCGTCCGCCCGGGAGTTTGGGGACCGGACGACAAGGCCAAGGCAGGTAACCAGGCTGTGCCGTTTGACCCCTCTCCCAGACCGGCGTCATACCCGTGTGGGTCCACACTCTACCAGCCCGCATTCAAGCCACACGTACCGGGTGCTCGCAGGGGTGGTGCTCCTCAGTCATGTGCACCTGGCGGGGTGAAGAGGTGACGTGCGCATTGGCGTGTTAAAAGCTATATCTCCGCGCGCGTGAACACGCCCATTGCCTGCGTGCCCGCGCTTGCACCAGCACGCCTAATAGCTTGCACTGGCGCATGCGGCATGCACACGCGCCACGTCCCCATATACAGCTCATGGCACCCCACCGCGTGCACACACACACACACACACACACACACACACACACACGCACACACACACACACACACACACACAAACACACACACACACACACACACACACACACACACACTGAGCTCGACTACAACAAGCGGGCGGGAATCTGGGATTAAAGCGTGCTGGGTAAACGTTGTTTAGCGCGCCCAGGGTGCAGAGCATGGACGCATACAGGTGCATCGCGGGGTCAGGCCGAATGGTCGCCTGTGGGGTTCCAGCCTTATCGCGGGTAAGTATGATTACCTGGGTCCCGACAGTCACGCGACGCTCGGTAGATTGGTAGGTATCGGTGAGTAACTCCGGCGCGTCGTTGGGCGAGCTTTCGTTTTCTTTTTAACACACACACACACACACACACACACACACACACACACACACACACACACACACACACACACACACACACACACGCGCGCGCGCGCACACGCACACACACCTGCAGCGCGTTTGCGTCCGCGAAGTAGCGGTACATGAGCCCCAGCCGCCTGCAGACCGTGGCAGGCGACGCGCGTCAGGCACACGGCAGCGTTTGACACAGTCAGGTAATTGCCTCAGCCCGAGTAACAGCCAGCTGCATGAGCTTGCCCGACCCGCAGCGCTCCCAGCTCCACACGTGAGTGCGTCCCAGCTGCCACTGCCTGCACGCCGGCGCCGGAGCCAGCCGCTCACCCGCACACGTGGCATGTGAAGTGGCGCTGCGTCATGTGCGAGTACAGCTCGTCCCGCGTGTAGAAGTGCAGGTTGCAAAACTCGCTGGGTGGTGGTGAGGGGTCAGGCAGGGAGGTCCGGGCATAAGATCAGGAGCAAGCAAGAGCACACAGTTTACGTGTTAGCATGCAAACACATGCAACAAGTCAAACACAACGCGTGTGGACCAAAGCGCGGCACAAGTGAGCAAAGCGAGCAAGACTGGTATGGCAATCCGTCCACCCCCTTAAAGGATCGCCACCCACCACCGCGGGTGCTCAGCCTCCATGTGCGCTGCAAGCGCCTGCGGCTCCAGCGGCGGGTACTCCAGCGGGAAGCGCAGGCCCGCACCCAGGCACACCTCACACAGGCTGCGGCCGTGAGCCGACCTGCAACGTTGCAATGTGAGCCCGCAATAGGTCAGGTGGGTGTGGATAGGCGCAAGAGGACAGACGAGGCAAGACGGATAAGGGCATTGCCACTCATACCCACCGACCATACTTTCGACACCCCGACCCTACCTGAGATGGCCCAGCAGCAGCCCCATGGTCCCGAAGGGTTTCTTGCCGTGTTTGTCGCAAACGGCGCAGCTGGTGGACGTCATGGCCAATAGCGACCGGTGCAGCGGGCGAACCCGCCGCCGCGGCGCCGGAGCACCGGGCCCGCCCCCTGCGGCCGCTGTCAGCGGGTCCAGCACCAACACGCCCTTGGCCCAGCGAGGTTGCTGCCATAACGATGACTGGCCACGGCCGCTGCCGCCGCCACCACTGGCAGTGCCGCCGCTGCTGGACGCAGCCGAGGCCGAGGCCGCCGCCGGTGGCTGTGGCTGCAACTCGCCAGCCCGCAGCGACTCGAAAGTGGCACCGGGCGGTAGTGGCGGCCGCGTGACCACCACCTCCTTGTTATCCTGCTTGCACAGCGGGCACTTGTTGTCCCGGTAAAGCAGCCGCAGCCGCAAGCAGCAGCGCGCGCACGTGTGCGTGTGACCGCAGGGGCCCACCGCCAGCCAGCCGACCTGAGGGACATACCGGAAGGGGTTCAAGCGTGGGGTTCGAGTGATAATTTGCAAATCCTCATGCTCTGCTCAGCGTTCTTCAAGCTCCTTGACAGCTGTCCAACATGCTCGTGCATACGAGTTCGTAGGGCGAGTTGCGCAACGATGCACAATGTGTTGATGTCGCAGCAGCAAAATGCACATGGAGCTCACATACCCGGCGCAGTCCATGAACCAGCTCTCGGATATACATATCAGCATACATACAAACACACAGGCACGCGCGCACCCACCTCCTCGCAGCAGATTACGCATGTCAGCTTCTCCACGTCTGAATCCGAGTCCGAGGCCTCTGCGCCGCCAGGCACCGCCACCGTCTCCGCTGCAGAGCCGTCTTCAGCTCCAGCTGCTGCCCCGGGCATCTCGGTTGCAGACCGCCGCGCCGCGCGGCCTCCGCCACGGCCTCCAACCATCTCGCTCCTGGGAACTCGGACCTGGTTGCCGCGGCGTCCTCCACGGGCTGATACGAGCCGTTGCGCGCCGTTGTCGCCGCCAGGGCCCTCGGGAGTCCCCACGTCAGGCCCCGCCGGAGCGGCTGGCTGGCCGTGGCAGTGCACGTCGAGCCGGTCCTCGCCACCACGCCTCCCCCGGCGTGGAAGGCCGTCACCAGCACGGCCCCGCGTTTGTTCCCGGCTACCCCTGCCGCTGGGTCCCGCTGCCCCCGCACTGGCAGCCATCGGTTCAGCCGGGTTGACAGAGTCGTGTGGGCTGGCGGCTGGCTGCTCGTGGTCAGGGTGGCGTGCCGTGAAAGCGGGCTCAAAGGCGGAGCGCCGCGATTCCCCACGCCCCCGGCCACGGCCGCGGCGGCCAACGGCTAGGTCTGGGAACTCCTGCTGAGGCTCTTGCGCATTCAAGTGCACAGCACCCCCTAACTCGGCGGCGGGCACACTGCCCGCCGTTTCGTGCGGCCCCCGGCTGCGAACACCGCGACCATCCACGCCGCCTCGGGCCCTTCCGCGGCCGCGAATCCCACGACCGCTGCCGCGCCCGGTGTCCGCGGCAGCGCTAAGGCTAGGATCGGATGGGCTGGCCGACGCAACGTAAAGTGGCGCGGAATCTCTAACTTGTCGAGGGACAAATGGAGGTGCTGAAGCGTCCATTCCTTCAAGGAGTCGACCCGCCGAAGCGGCGACTTGCGGAATGGGACCAGCCACCTGATCAAGCGAGCTGCGCGATCTGGTTTTAGGTTGTAGCAACGATATTGTTAAGAATTTCTTCAGTGACTTCTGACAGGTCACAGGCCTACAGAATTGTGGTGGAAGGTAGAACCTAGACCTCGCGAGCTGTTTGCCTGAAGCTGCTATTACTGCCCTGTATATGATGGCAAAGGAGTCCCTGAAACAGAATGAGGCATGTTGGGGCATGGGCGGCGCGAGGCCCATCTTGGAGTCACCTTCGTGCCCTCAGGTGCTCAGGCCGCAGCCTTGCCCGCAGGCGGCAGCATACCACGGCTTGCACGGTCCGGCACGGTCGCCCGGTTCGACGTAGGCGAACCCGCCGTCACTCCCGCCCCCATCCCAGTTGCGGTACAAATTTATCAGGAGGCATCCCCTGCCACGGCCCGCCCATCACCCGGTCTCACCCGACACCCGCTGCGGAGCCACTGTCCAAAAACGGCATTGAGGTTCTCCCTCACTTCCAGTTGGTTGGATACTCCGATTGAGAATCTGACCTCATAAGAGGCTTGTGACGTTGAGGCACAGCGGTGGGGCTCTGGCGGGTTGAGGCTTGGCTAGGACTCACTGTGCGCGGAGTCACACGGACTTTGCCCGCGGGAGGGTTTGCAGCAAAGTTGGGGTTGGTGGAGTCATGTTGGGCCCTGATAGCATGTGATGGCTCGGCGTCTTCGGGTGCTGGGACTGTCCCCTCTGTAACATCCGCATTCATAAGAGGCCAACCCGTCGAGAATCTTGCCAGCGCGTTAATGCGCAGTCCGGCTGTAATACCTCCGCCGTACATCGGGCCTCGATCCCTGTGCAGGGGGTCTGGGGGGCGACCACAAACAGGTCTCCCCTGGATTCCCCACGCTCTCAGCCCCTCCATATATAAAATATACCGCCCCCTACATCAGAGGACATCACAGCCCGCCTTCAGCAGCTAGGAGCAGCTCCAATTCAGGCCGTGTGTCTGAACATCCTCGCCAAACACCTCTCAAATGCATATCACTCTGGCTGGCAACAAGTGTGCGCAAAAACATTGTAACGGAGTGCCAAATGCATATCACTCTGGCTGGCAACAAGTGTTCGCAAAAACATTGTAACGGAGTGCATACTCTCAAATATCATGCGGCGGAATGTCCTGCACGTGCCTGTACCTTCAGCGCCCAGCTTGCTTGTGTCCTTGACAGGGCGTGATGCAACGTACTTTCAATAACGAACGCACCCCGCGTACGACACTATGATCACTCCAACACCAAGCCTGCACCACAGGCTGTCTGATTCATCTCCTCCAGGAGCACCATGGCTCAACACAGAAGGACACTCGCTGCATTGCTTGCTCACTTCTTCTTCTTGCTCTCCTGCTTGCCGTTCTTCGCAGTGCTGCTATCGGCCTTGAGAGAGACACCATTGACGTTGTTCTGCATTCCCAGGACAGGGCATGACGAACTGAGCGTTAAACCCGATACTCCATTTCATTGCACGGCCTGTGAAGGAACGCTTACCTTTCCTGTAGAAGACTTGGTAGGCGCTACAGCGGCCAATGACTGTTTGGCCGCAGCACCGCTGCTAGCAGCGCTGACAGCAGGCTGAGCGGTGGTGGTCTTGGCCGCGGCCTTGGCCTGCTGCTGCTCAGCGGCCTTCTTGGCGGCCTTGGAGGAGGCGGCCAAGCCGGCAGCGGCAACGCTGGGCATCGGCACCAGCCTGCAGTACAGGATTCTGCTTCTGCTTAGTTCACGACCATTGTACTATATAATTGGGACGCTGCAAGTACGTTGCCAACCATTTGGTGATGTCCCAAGGCTGCTCACGGATGGCAGGAAAGGCGAACACTCACGTGACGGCGTGCGCCAACCGAGCAACGGGGTAGGTAAAGTCAGCGGCGGCAGGGCCCACCAGGTCGCTGAAAATGCTGTGTAGCAGCTGTTGGAGGCGCAGGCGAAGCGGCAGCAGGGAGGCACGCACATGAGTAACTTCGGCGCCCACACAGCAGTTGACGACAGGACAAGCAGTTTGTCCGCCTTCGCAAATCTAGTGCCTTTCTTGCCAAGCACGGCTGGTCTGGCCACCCACCAGCACGGTGATTACCACTGCTGCTGCCTCCTGGCTGCTGAGCAGGTTGGTGTACTTGCACACGCCCCAGTAGCCCGCGGCCGCCAGCGCAGCGCTGCGCCAGACGAATGTGGGCGCGGTGGCTTCCGCCGAGCCAGGCAGCGCGCCCCAGCCGCCCCGGATGCCGTCCGTGATGAGCTTGCCGCCCGCGCCCGCAATGGTGCCCAGGATCAGGGGCGCAGCGATAACGCCCGGGTACTTGGTGACCGCCAAGTCCACCTGCACGGTCCAGCAAGGCATGCGGCATTGACACCTACAACCAGCAGCGGGCCTAAATGCTGGTCTTCCTCAACACAGCCGGGGTTGATTACTTGAGTGTCTCGCAGTCAATAATGTGCCACGCCCTTTTGTTAGTGTGTAGTACACTGAGCTCTACGCATGCTGCGCACCCGGCTGATGATGAGGTTAGCGCGCATGAACGTCACACACAGCTTCGTCAGCGCCTGTGTACACAGGGGACCAGTGCTTTCAGAGAGCGTACAAAGTAAAAAAATGCGCGGCTTGCCAATTAAGCAACATCCGTCCCGACTGCGCGGAAACCGTACACTACGGTTGTTGCAAATACCTTCATGGGAGGGATGGAGTGGACACGCTCAAAGACGCCGAACGGCGCGTAGGTCATCAACCACCTACAAATGAGCAAGAAAGGCTAGTCGATGGCGCTGCCCGCCAGCAAAATGTGATTAAAACACACGGAGCTTCCGTGATAGCGGAGCACCCACCAGCATATGAACCACGTGACGCCAAGGCTGTTGCTGGCAAACAGGCTTATGGGCGCGTTGACGGGGTCCTGTAGGCACGATGTGGGATAGAGGGCACCTCACGAGGGCACCTCCTCACGTACCATAACCCTGGCAAAAGATAGCGCGGTGGTGGTGAAACACCAGCGTATTCATCACCACCACCATTTACCCAAGTCGTGTGTGATAAAGCTGTTGAAACCACGAGATACGAGCTGACATCAAACCGAATCGAGCACACAACGGCTGCGTTGCGCTCCCTCCAAACGACCCACAGCAGCCTATAGCAGCCCGCAGCCCATCACCGCTCACACTAACATAACGTCAGCCCTCAGTGCGGTGGAGAATTCCGCCGCCCTTTGGGCCTGGATTAAGATAAGAAAACAACATGTGTTTCATGGACAGCTACCCCTGACATGTGCAGGTGATGAGGGGTGACACGAACACATGTCGTGGATGGCCCCTTCAACTCCTCTTCGCCAGCCTTACGCACCATCATCAGGAGAGAGGAGAACACACCGCCGCCAAAGCCAGCCAGAAAGGTCAACTGCAGGCAAACGCGAGAGAGGCCGTTACAAGCAAGGGAGTGGGCAAGTGATCTGTGCACATGTCCCCGCCGGACTCTATTGCAGGCTGCATACTGTATGACCCAGTTGAATGCCATGTAACCTGATCTCACGTTCTCGATGCGACGACCTACCCAAAAGTGCACGAGGAAGGACTTCTTGAAGTCCGGCGCCATCGTCGCCACAAACAGGCAGTGACCGATGAGGGCATACTGCACAGGGACCTTCTTGTAAAAGCTGTAGAGGTCGCCCAGCGAAGCGATCTCTAGCACCGGCTGAAGTGTCGCCTTCGCGAACGCGACCAAGTCTTCGGCCATGGTTAAGTACAAATCTGCTTATGCAGTTTCAGCAGTAAGTAAAGCAAGTAGCCCAAACAACAATAGACGCGGTCGAAGCCGAAGTGAACTTGAATACTTGCACACCCATCCGCTTTGCAGAGAAAAGCGGCCGCTTTGACTTCTACCCCCTTTTGCATTGTAGCTACTTACCTAGCCCTGTGCTAGAAGTCTCTTGTGTATTTGACGTGTGGCCTTGAAACCCACAACATCAAAACAACGATGGCCGCTTCCTGCCTTCGGCCGGCACCCACGGCCTCGGCGCAGATGATGACTCGCTCGCCAGTGGTAAGCATATGCTGCAGCTTCGTTGCTTCGGCGCACGACCGCGGTCGCGTCTGCTGCGTCCACAGACTCCTCAACAAACCCTCCCTTTTGCCACAGGCTGGCTTGCCGCGCCCTTGCTCAGCTCTCCAGCGCTCAGGATGCACGCTTCAAGGTGAGCTTGTGCCATCGCTTTCTCGCGCCAGCCGACGACTTGACGGGGCAAGCTTTCTTCTTCTTCTAAAACGGCTAGCCTCCCATCGCTGTCGTTTTCACAGGGGCATTTGGAACGTTTGCGCCCCAGACAACCCGGACGTTCGTGGTGACCTGGGCCAAAGGGGGCGTAATGGACGCACCCACAACAACTCAACAGCCGGCCAGCGGGTGGGTCGCACGAGCGATGCCTGACAATTTGTGTGCGCGTGCTTTGTCAAGCGCTGCGTGCGCGGTCGTTTTCCACATGTGTCCTGCCTGGTGTGTGGGGCCAGGCAACAGCGAACTTGCTGGCGTATGCGCAAGGACTCGGGCACGCTTGTTGACTGCACCACAGCGCTTTTGCGATTGTGTTGTGGGGCGCGCTGGTTGGGGTAGTTGGGGGTTTCGACCAAGCCCACTGCGTGGGTGCCCTGACGGCTTTCCTGACATCGCCTTGCTGGCCTGCCCAACAGGGTTGAGCGCAGCCAGAAGCGGCCACCTATCTATAAAGTCCTCCTGCACAATGAGTAAGCGTTGCTCGTAAGCCTAGGTTGTCGCTGTAAGAATGCGGATGTTACAGAGGGGACAGGCCCAGCACCTGCTGTAAGCACCGGGGATCGAGGTCTGGAAGCCTCAACGTCGGGAACGTACTCACGTCTGACCCGTTGCCTTCATTGCTCGGATTACCTTCGTTGATATGCAGCAATTATAACAAGCGCGAGTACGTGGTGAAGGTGCTGCTGAAGGTGGTTGAGCAGATCACCGTCGATGACGCGGTGACCTGCATGCAGGTACGCACCTGTGCCGGGTGGTGATGCCTGCCGCTGGGTGCTCGCTTTGGTTGGGAACTGCCAGGATTGCACACATGTGTTCGTGCATAAGCTGAAATGGTGTATCTTGCCACAACTGCAGGAGGCACACGAGACTGGCGTTGCGCTGGTTGTTGCCTGCCCACAGGACAACGCAGAGCGCTACTGCGAGGGCCTGCGCCTCAACGGACTCACGTCGACCATTGAGCCGGGTGGCTGCTAAAGCCAGCGGGCATAGAGTGCCGCCCTGAAATTTTTGGTGCCATAGCGTGGCCAACTAGGGGTGGCGTTCTGGGCAGGACTCGGAAGGGAGCAGTGGCAGTGGCAGCTGAGCGAAATCCTCCGTGAGTACGGTACTGACGCACTCCGCACGGCGGAGTGCGATGTATACTATGCATTACGTTTGCGTGTTCGAAGAGTGACGGGATGAGTAATGCCTATTGTAAGAATGAGTAGAGGCGAGTGAGCAGCGCGCCGATGGGGTGCCCCAGCACGCACAGCACCACGCACTTTCGCCTTAAGTATGTTCATGGTCCGTACTGAGCGCCCACGCCACTGGTACGGCCTGTAGAGGAACGTGATCCATTTTCAAACGACTGTGAGACAGATGCGACGGGAACGTGCGGGTTTATGTTTGTGGAATGGTGCCAAAAACAGGATACGGTGCTGATACGGCTGAGCGTGTCTAGCGAAGTGTTCGAAGCTTTCTTTGCTTTGGTGGTGCTTGAGCGGTGCGGGGTATTGTGTATGCTGTCTGTGTGAGAAGACGCTAGAAGATATCCCGAATGAGAGGAGAGGCAGGCAATGAGTTTGTTTAGCCAAGGAGAGGCAGGCAATGAGTTTGTTTAGCCAAGGATGACACGGCGGAGAAGGGACAGACATGCGGAATCCGTCATCAGACGGTTCAGGGTTAGGGGGCCCTTGTATACGCACGCACGGGTTTATGAAGTGGGGCAGCCGGAATCAACTGGTCAACAGAAGTATAGCACTTTCGCCAGTACATTTAACCCTGATTCGGTTCCCCCGCCCTTACTACACAGATGCCTTCCTGTTGGGTGTGCGATGGGACAGTGTTGGGTAGGAGGAGCGACAGCGCATCCCATTTACCCTTCAGGCCGCCCAGATATTTGGTGCCCCTGGCCAAGCCTAGGTCCGTGAGGGATGTCTGACCAGGGGGTTAGCATAGCGCCAGTAAGCGGGGGGGGGGTAGGAAACAAAGTGCCAGACCCCATGCCCCGAAATCCCCCAGGACCCCCCTTGAGGGGACGACCGACCCCCCCCCCACGGACAGAGCCTTGTTGTTTAGGGGTTAAACCCCCTGCATTAAATTCCAAAGTGGTGCCAATCGACTCCTCTTGACGAGCACTATCACGCTGTGCCATCAGCGGTCCTGTTCTGAGACTTCGGTCACACGCGGGATCCATCGAAATCCCCTCGACCCAGCCCACCCCGCGCTCAACTCTTTGCGTGTGACGTATGGACAGCGTGCATCGGCAGACTTATTGGCCTTCACGTTGATTGGGCTCTGTGCTTAACTGTCTCAACATGCATCAGCGTGTTCAGTGTATGGACACCGTACTAAAACCCGCTCAGCCGCAACGACTGCCCCAGCCACTGGCGTATCACTAGCTCGCCCATCACCGCCTGCCGCCCCTGCCATCCCAGGCTGCGACAGACAGCCAACAGAGCCGCCTCCGAGGCCGCCGCGGCGTTGCTGTCGAACCGCGCGCGCCTTGCATTCATCCCTGGGCCCCCAGCGTCCACCAGCCCCATGCTGCCCCCAGCGCCGCCGTCGGCCATCTCCATGCCGCCCCGGTGGAAGATGCTGCCGTTGGACTCGCTCAGGCCCAGGCCGTCACCCTCGCCCGGTAGCAGCGGGATGGTCAGCTCCCCGGATTTGGATTCGGGCAGCTCGCCCGCAGCTGCCGCCTCGACTGCTGCAGCCGCCGCTGCAGCTGCAAGCGCCGCGGCGCGCTGCTGCTCCTCCGCCAACATGCCTGCCAGCTCCCGTACCGCACCAGACGCCAGCACCAGGGGCGCCAGAGGCGGGTGGTCACACATGCGCGCCAGCAGCCACGCAGCCAGTACACGGCAGCGACCCTGCTGCCAGCTAGAGCCGCCGTCCTTCCAGCTAAGTAGCCGCACGAGAGCCTCAACCACCTTGACCCCGGCAGGTGGGCTTGGCACTGGCTCAAGCGCAGCAAGGGCAGGCGGTAGTGGTACACCGCTTCCAGCTGACCCAGGGCCGGCCGGCTCAGACATGGGCGCCACGTTTGACGCATCGGCGTTGCTGGCTGCAGCCTGCGCGGAGCCGGTCTCCGCCCAGCTGACCGCGGATGATGATGTGCTGGAGCCTGAAGCGAAGGGCCCCAACAGCACAGAGAGCGGCCCCGCCAGCAGTCGTTGCGCCTCCGCATTCGCAGCTGCATCGCCAGGCTGCTGCCCCCCATACAGCAAAGGGCTTCCAAACACCAAGCTGCCGGGAGCCGGCGGTCCCATCGGCATTGCATCATCAATTCCCGACCAAGGAAATGGCAGCTGGCCGCCACGGAGCCTCAGGCCACCGCTGCGGCTGCCAGTCCCCGCGCCTGGCCTGAGCTCGGCCATCCCGCTGCCGCAGCCGCTGGGACTGCCGTAGCGGCTGGCCTGCTCGCGGCTGAGCCCCACCAACAGCCCCAGTGCGGTGTCATCGGTGCTGATCACGCGCAGCAGCTGCAAGCCCCAGTACCGCGCTGAGGGCTTCTCGGCGCCCAGCAGCATCACCACCATGGCAGCAGCAGCCGGCTCCGAAGACACCATGCGCTGCAGTGGGGAAGCAGGCAGCCATAATACAGCACAATGAGGACAACAACCGGGAGTACTATGGTTTGGGCCATGCGGAGACATCCCGGGGTGCCGGTGCCACGCACCTTGCATACTGCCTCGCCGCCTGCCAGATGCACCAGTGCCTCCGCCGCGTGCACTGCCGCGTCCACCCCGCCCGCAGCCAGGCAGCTCACCAGGGCGGGCACCGCGGCGTGGGCCAACAGCTCCTCCTGTGGGCGGGTGTCAGCCGTGTTTTCAGAAAAATACATGCGCGTGTCAGTTGTATGCGTCAACCAGGGGACTTATCCTTAAGGAAAGACTTTTAACGTTGTCAACACAAGCTGTCAACACAAGCTGTGTTGACAACGTTGCACATGCTGGCCAGGCACATTGCTCAAGCCTGCTCCCACCTGCATGTCCACGTATCTTGACATGCAGCACAGCACCGCTGCCGAGAATTCCTGGGCGTGTGTGGCGCGGCGCGAGCTGGCCGAGTGGCTGGAGCCGGAGCCCCCGTCGGCGCTTTCCTGCGCACTCGCGCCTCCCGCCAGCGTCACCAATGTGGGCAGCGCCCCCGCCCGGACGACCACTGCCGCGTGCCGCTCTTCGCCCTCACACAGCAGCATCAGAGCTGCCAGCACGTACGTGCGCGCCTTCTCGGAGCCTGAGAAGGAAGACGTGTGTGTGTAAAGGCCCATACGGTAAGTGGGGTTTGCAAGGCCATGTCAGATGCTGCAACGCGGTGCCACCAACATGTACAAGGCCTTACCTGCGCTGAGTAGCGGCACGAGTGCCGGCACCGCACCGACGCCCACCACGTGGAAGTGCATGTCGGGGTTCTGCGCCAGCACAGCCACAACACTGGCCGCGTGCTCCGACACCAGCGGCGTGTGGACCGAGCCCTGGCTGCCGCCCACGGGGGATGAAGACGGGCTGCCGCCACCACTAGCGCCAACCCTAAGCGGCCCGTGCGGTGCGTGCGCGCGGCTGCCGCGAAGAAGAGGCAGCACGTTCTGGACCACCTGCAGCCGCACACAAAGGCGCACATGTGCGTCCGGAGATGGGGTTCAGGAATGTAGGCCGCAGCGCCCAGCCGAGACATCAAACGTCACCAGCCAACGCCATAGGATAGGATACACGGCGGAGGAGGACTGACAACCCAACTGAAGCGACCGTCACTGCTCTGGAATCAGCTAACTTATGGTTGGACACGGCGAATCCCTTTCTCACCCCCAACTCCTTAAAGCGGCCGTGTGTGGGCACCGCTTGCGCCAGTATGGCCAGCAGGCGGCAGGCGTGTGTCTGCTCCTCCTCACTGCCGCGCCGCACCAGAGCCAACAGCGGCCCAATGGCGCCCTCCTGCACCATGAGGCAAGCAGCGCGTAGATAGGCAGGTAGGTAGGTAAGGGTGCGAGAAGAGCCAATGTGGCATACAGCCGGCAGTCCAACCCGCAGTGCACGTTCTCCCCCTCCCCAAACACGGCTCACCCTCACTGCGTCCATCTGGCACTCGGGGGAATGGTTGGCCAGGCGCGCCAGCACGAGCAGCGCGTACATGCGGGTGGCGGCCTCCGCGCGGCGGTCGCCCAGCACCGACACCAGCGGCAGCACCTGGCTGAGTCGGGCCACGACTGCAGGGACCTGGGGCAGCAAGGAGCATATGACCGGAATGGGGGTTACTAGCACCAAACCCAAAACGAAAGCCAAAGTGCGCTGGCCTGGATGGGATGGGGGGAGGGCATGCGGAGAATACCGTACCGCCAGGAAGTTTTTTCCGATGCTAAGTTTTTTCTGGCCGCCCGGGATTTATATTTGACGTTTTTTGGATAAGTTTTTTCTATTGGGGCGGGGTTTAAGTCCCGAATTTTTCAACACATGCAGAGGCTGCGCCGGCGTGCTCTGTCGCATGCCCGCGCAGCCCTAAGAGACAGCACACGGTACCGTACACCATATGGTAACGCCTCCCACTGCTTCATCCGACCCATCCAACCCAGTTCTGCCTGATCCAAGCTATGGTATCCCCTGCCATACCCCACGCCGCATCTCAACCGTATAATAGCACCTCACGCCAAGGCACTGAAACCCACGCGTCGCATGCAGCCCTGCCTGCCCCTCCCCGCGCACCCCCAGAATTTCCCCGCAGCTGCTAAGTTTTTTTCACGCGGAACGTGAATTACAATTAACTTTTTCCAAATTAAGTTTTTTCTGAAGCCACAAAATGAATTATGAAAAAAAACTTCCTGGCGGTACGGTATCAACCTAACGGCTCCATTATAAAGGTGGCGTCAACGCTTGCCCCCACACTTTATGGACGCACCCACAACAACTTAGGCCCGGTCAAGTTGGAATGGGCACCGACGAACCCGCTTCCCCGCCATCGGCTGTTTGGTCATGACTGGATACCCCGCGCACCTGCGGTACCAGCGCCATGTCCAGCATGAGCGATGAGGCCATGTCGCGCGAGGGCCGGTCGGGCAGGTCCCGCAGGCAGCTGCACAGCGCACCCAGACCCCCCGCCTGCGCCATGGCCAGCAGCGCAGCCTCACGGCCACCGCTAGCTGCGGCAGAGGCAGAGCCCACGCCTGACTCCACAGCTCCAGCACTGCCGTCACTGCCGACGAGGGAGGGTGATCCCCGTGGTGACGACGGCTGCGCCCCCGGTGCGGCCGCAGGTCCCCTCAGCAGCTTGTAGGCGGCGAACACGGCCATCTGGGCCAGCATAGCCGGCCGCGAGCCCATCAACCGCACCACCGCTTCCACCGCGCCGCCCTCAACCGCCGCCGCCGCCAGCTGCGGGTACCTGGCCAGCCGCACCAGTGCACTCGCCGCGAAGAAGGCCGCGCTGACGTCCGGACTCCAGCCCGCGGCGTCGGCGGTGCAGTCTGCGCCGGCGTCACCCAGTCCTGCTGGCGCAGTGGCACTCGACACGCGGCTGTCACTGGCCAGTCCTGCCAGCAGCCCCCAGTCCACAGCGCTGGAGGCCGATTGCGACGCCGACACAGGGGCGGGCGAGGGCACGGAGGGGATCCAGTAGGACTGCTCGGCGCCCCAGGCCGTGGCCGCCGGCAGCCGGGCCGCCGCCAGCACAGCCACAACAGTGGTCACAGCCGCCCGCCAGCTGTCACAGGACGCGGCATTGTGACTGGCATGGGCGGCGGCATTGAGCTCTGGTAGCTCCTCGGAAAACACCCTGAGGGCAGTCGGGGCATGACGATATCAGATAAGGAACACGTACCGCTGCATTGACATGGCAAGATTCCTGCTGAACGCAGTGTTTGGGCGTTGTTGGTCTGCGTATTGCACCCTTTGACCCACACCCCCGTCTCCGCCCCCGCCCCCGCGCCCACGTGCACAGGCACTCCAGCGCCATGGCAGTGGAACTGGTGATGCCGCGCATGGGCAGCAGCCCCGCCGACACAGCGGCGGCACCCGGCCCGCCCGCGGCCGGCACCGCCAGGGCCAGCTCGTCCGTGAGGAAGTCCACCACGCGCGGCAACACAGTGCCCGCCAGCAGCTCAGACCGCCGCCAGTGGCCGCATCCACTGCCGCCACTGCCGCCCACCAGCATGCCCTGCAGCGGCACGGCCACCCCCGTCTGTCCGAGTGGCGCCGCCGCCAGTGAGCTGTGTAGCGCCTCCAGCAGCCGCTGCCGCCGCTGCGCCAGGTCGGCACTGGGCCGGTGCTCCCGCAGCAAGTCGACACCCCGGTGCTGAGAGGAGGTGGAGGTGTGTGGGCTGTGAGGCTGGCGAGCTGCCGCACCCCTGGCGCTGTGCGGCAGGAGGGCAGCCTGGTCTGAGGTGTCCGGGCCCAGGCTGAGGCCGGGCAGCAGGCCCCGCAGGTCCACCTCCGCAAGCAGCTGCAGGTGGGGGAAGGCACGGGGGCAGCACACCCAGAATCAGTCAGGACTGTAGACTGCCGCTCAAGGAGCTTGCACGAAGCCTTCAACAACCACTTGCCCCTTAACGTCCTTGCATTGAAGGTCGCATTGACAAGCCCGATGAAGCCATCGTGCAACACGCAATTCACAAGCCCCACTTCAACGCGCCCACCTCGTGCAGTCGTTGTTTCGATTGCAGCGCGCCGGCAACGCTCGTGCCTGACCCCAACACAATGCCCATAAGTCCGCGGTGCGTGCTGCCGCCCTCCCCGGCAACCCGGTGCTGGTCGGACAGGAGTTTATCGCTGTCACTGTCCCTCCCGAAGAAGGGCGCGGCGGGGGCTGCAGCCATTGCGCTGGAGGCGGCGGCAGCGAGCGGCGGGAGGCTCAGACGACGGCGAGCGCCCCCAGAAGCCGCAGGAGCCCCACCGGTAGCTGAATGTGGTGAGCCGGGCGAATGGACAGAGGCAGAGGCCGCAGTGATGGCTGGCCCGCTCACTGCTGAGCCACTGCTCTCGAAGCCCTCCGGTAAGCGGTGCCCACGGCTGTCTGGGGCAGGGGAACCTGGTGCACCTGCAGCTCCCGCATTTGCTTGGTTTCCAAAGCCAAATGCACCAAATCCAAATGGCAGGGCTGCTGTGGCTGTGGTGGAGCGCTCTCGCCGAAACGTCGGCGAGCAAATGTGGGTCCGAGGCGCGCCCTGTTTGCTTGGAGACCCAAGCGATGCCAGCACATTGTGCGCACAAGACGCCATCTATCAAAGAGACTCTGTCAGGCGGCCAAGCGCTACGCCCCTGCAAGGGCCCAACAAAGGCAATAATGCGGTTGAGACTCGCCACGTTTCCTCGCCTAGCCGGCGCAAGCGGCCAGCGGACTGGTGAAAAGTACGACTACCAACAATACTGCCTCACCTGAACTAGCAAGCTGCCGTCCAGCCGACGTTGACTGAGACGCTCAAGCCGTGGAGGAATTCGGGCTCCTCTTAACTCCGCGGTCACGACGAACGACCACTAGCTCTTAAACTAGTCACAAATGGAAACTATAGAGAGCTTCGCGCGCAGGCCTTGATGGGTCTTCGTTTCACAACTCACGATAGCTTGGTCACGAACGAGGCCGACGTCACTACGTCAGTAGTATACATGAATGGTGTCTACAGGTAGTGCTAGCGTAGTAAGACAAGTCTACTGGTGTCCTCTCAGCTCTAGCCTTTCAGCTGCAGTCGGGGATGAAGGGCTACAGCGCCCGCCCAATGGCCCCACGAATGGCCCTGTCGATGAACAAGCAGACCCAGCGGAACCTGGCGGAACCGAGCAACACCCAGGTGACGCCTGGGCAAATGAATAAATGTCGCAGTATAACGTCGGCGCTCCAAGTCCCTTAGTGGCACGAACCCGTCGCGTAGGACACGACGAGCGTCGAGCTGTAGATTGCTTGTCTCGGTGCGCGCCCAGTGCTGGTGGGAAGCGCTGATCCGGAAGGGATATTAGGGAGGTCGGGAGGTCGTGGAGCCGCGGCACCAACTAACTGAACTAACCAACCAGCACTGTTGGCACGCGAATGATCGCACACTAAGACCCATCTGATCCCATCCGTCAGCGAACTTCCAGCCAGCCAGCAACTTGTCTACAGGAAGTCCGGCGTTCGACCAGCCGCGTACTCCTGCCCTGCCGTTGCAAATTGTTTGCCATCTGCTGGGGTCTGGGAATCAGCTGCACCCTACGGGACTTCACCACCAGCACTGTCCCCATCGCACACCCATCCGTCTGTTCCCACGGTCTGTTCCCGAGACACACTTTTTTAAACATATAGGCGTTGGGGGGCTGTGAATTCCAGCCTAGATTAAACCAAACCGGGGGCGGGGAAACGCACACAGAAGGTTACATGCTTTACGGCACTGGCACCAGGCCCTGGATCGTTCCCTTCTGCTGTTGGGGCACATACCTACGCCAAACACGTCCTTGGGGTGACGAGCCCCCAAAGTGCATCTATCCTATCGCGCAGCTAGAATGAATGGTGTCCTAAATGCTCTCCTCCCTCTCCACCGCCTAAAGGCCCCGTGACTAGGTCAGCCATTAATGCTATTTTACCAAATAGAGCTTAGCTTATGCCCTAGACCTGCATAACACTTCAGCACGTGCCGAGGTTGGTGGGGTAGCTTTCATACCACACATCAAACCTGCGCCCGAAGTGGGCTCGGTTGGCCCTAGCGCCAATAATGCTATTCACTGCAAACACAGTCGATGGACGCCTCTGCGCGTGCATGGCGCAACGTGGCCATTATGCACACGCGCCGGGCATGGCAGCAACATGCACAGGAGGGGAGCGAGCGTCCCACCCTATATCTGCAGCGGCGCGCAAACAAAACTGAAAGCGGCAATGGCCAGGCGCAATCACCGCCGCCTGGTGCCCATGCGCGCAGTCCGAGCAACTTCATCCCCACACACAATCACCGCGACTCGGGTGTCGTGGCGGTGGGGCAGCACTGCTTGTCGGTTGAGAATAGCGAGTAAACGCAGTTGGGTCCACGGCAGAACTTGTCTATCGTTGGGCACGGGCCATCTTTGCGCAGCTCCACGCATAGCTGCTTGGGCTTGCTGGCCACGTCGGAGGGAGAGTATCTGCGGATGGGCAGGGCACAAAGCATGAGAACCCAAGGTGCGACATCATTTTGCATTGAAGAAGTGAGTGTTGGTTAGTGATGGTCTAAAAGCTACCCACCGAACGGGAGGAGGCGCCAACTCACCCGAGCTTGGTGAGGCGGAAGGTGCCGTCGCGGTCCCAGGTGACTGGGTACTGCACCTTGTCGATGTAGGCGCGCACACTACCGCGGCAGGTGTCGTAGCTCCACCACTCCACCTTAAGCAGGGCGGAGTTGCAGCAGGGACTGGTGGGGTCGGCGCACACCGAGTCCTGCAGCGTCCAGCAGTACAGCGGCTGGCCGGTGGGCGAGCGGGACAGCACGGGGGCGCTAGCCAGGGTGAAGGGCATGGAGCCAGGCTTGCGGTCGCACTCGCAGAAAGGAAAGCCGCCAGTGGAGGGAGGAGGAGGGCGGCGCCCGCCGGGAGAGATGGGCTCGGGGCTGGGGGGAGACGGGCTGCAAGAGGCAACAGTACAAGGGCGGGGCGCAGCGAGTGTCAGCTTACTGACTCCAAACAGGCCGGGTGCCCGGAGCGAATAACTAAGGGGTAGTAGTGGGGTAGTAGTGGGGTCAATCTCTAGCATCCCTGGGTCGCGCCCATATCGAACTCCCCCCGTATGGGCGCGACCCCCGTACATAGTTGCGACTATATCTTGGAGATCATAGTTAACACCAGCGTGCACTGGAGTCAGCTTACGGCCATGGGCATGGCTAAACAGGACTCGAGAGCTTACGCAATCCATTCCTCCCAAGCCATCTGTACGCACCACAGCGAGGTCTGGCCCTCTGTCCTCTGAGGCTCACCTGGGAGGCGCGGGAGGCGGTGGCGAGGGCGGTTTGGGCGAGGGCGGCGGCGGGAAAAAGCCTAGCTTGTTGACGGGGCAGCATTTGCAGGGCATAGCTGCCATGCTGCCGATGGCATAGGTGCAGCTGCCATCTCCCTCCGGACACAGAGCCTCCAGGTTGGGGCAGGGGTCCTTCAGGGTGATGCAAATCTTGGCGCCGGTAACGTTGGCTGCGATAACAAAAGGGGTGCGGTGAAACCTAGTCATAATTCAGGGGCTGAGGATACTCCAAATGAAGTTAATGAACCCCACCCACGCTTTTTGCACGCCACAATTCGTCCCATCCCACACCATCTATGCGGGCTCACCGGTCGTTAGGTTTAGGCGAGGGAGCTTGAAAAGCGCCTTGTCGTGCGCGGAGCCAAACACCTCAAATGTGGGCACAGGGGCGGGCAACCCGTTGACTGTGACAGAGCCAATGGCGCGGCGGCAGGTGGGGCGCACGCGCAGCTCCAACTTGTAAAAGTCCGCCTTGCTGCAGCAGGGGTTGTCCTTGGGGCAAGGCTGCGGTGCGGCCCCGTTGAAGCACACGCGCATGCCATTTGCCGAGGGGGAGGTGGTGTACGCCGATTCCAGCTTGAAGGGCGAAAGGCTGGAATCATGGGGGACAATGGGAACGCAGACTTTGGGTTAGCGTGCAGCGCGCAGCGTGTACAGATTGCGCGTAATAGCGCGTGTCGCTGAGCTGCTGGCAGGGTGCTAGTTTAAAGGCCCGTCAGGTGGTTGAGGAGCGTTAAGGGGATTTTGAGACGAAGCAAGGTGCAACCGTCAGCGAAGGTTCCCACCGAGCCTCACCTGGGGTCGCTTTCACAGCTGTAGGGCGGGAAGGTGCGCCCCGCAGCCGCCAACATCGAACGCCGGGCATCCACGGTGCCGACCAGCAGCACCGCGCAGAGCGCCAGGAGCGACGCGGTTACTCGTAGGAGCATCCTGTCCGTTTACTGTACTGGCCACGATGATTCGAACACTAGTTTGGGCCCGTGTGGGTTTCAGGCCGCTTGACAATCTAAGAGCGAGCAGCTAAAGCCTCACGGTAACGAAGCTTGCGTGCTACAAACCCTGCTGCGCTTTGCGGGGGAGATTGGTCTCGCCAGTTGCGATGTGCAGCGTAGCGGACGCGAGAGATGGAAGCCTGGCAGCTAATGAACGCTCTAAGGAGGGGACTGTGAACCCTCCGAATACATAAACTATGTTTGCGGTGCGTCCTGGGCGACGACTATGAGGCCGCGCGAGGGAAGTTGCGGTTAAACCAGTAGCGCGCGATGGCGCGCGAAACAACGCGGGGCATACAGGCACTGTACATATTACAAACATTTGATACTTATGCAATTGCTTTGTTATATGCATGAGTTATACCACCAGCGTGCAGAGTTATACCGCCAGGGTCGCGCAGGCTAGGGGACATGCCTGTCATCCAGATGGAGGCGGATAAGGAGCGGCGCCGCCTGGAGCTGGAGGCCATGGAGGCTGCAAGAGAAGCGACAGTATATGGACTGGGGGGCCCGACGGCAGATCGAAGACGAGGCTGTTGAACAGTGTGGTCTGGAGCTGTCTGGAGCTATCTGGGGCGAGCAGAAGAGAGGCGCCCGCTGGTTATCACACTTGCAGGTGACGCAGGATGGTTGAAGAAGGATGGAAGGAAGCAGCATCAGCGCTTTGACGTCTGCAAACATGTACCCGTGAGAAATCCTCTGCAATGCCAGCGCTACGTGCGGCGCCCCCAGGCTCCCCCGGGCCTCATTAGGTTGCAGCGGTGCCCAGAGGTGTCCATAACATCGTACTAGACGATACGGCAGCCTTCTCAAGCGAGGCACCAATAGGCGTCAACTGTTCATGCATGCGGTCTGCATCTCTCCGCGTCTGCATCATGTATGTCCGCGCGCCAGGGGAGGTGCGGCCCTGGTTTGCACCCTCTGGCACCCTGATGTTGCGGTAGCTCCCCAGCGGCACAACACAGTGCATGTGGCCGCCCGCCGCCCGTGCGTGGAATGGGCCTTTTTGAACAATGCCTGGCAGCCTCATGCTGCCCCTAGGGTTCCCCTGCGCTGCCCCGCAGGACAAGGGACGATGGGTTGTTTTTGTACGTGAGAACGGGACAAGAAGGGAAAAAGTGGGCTGTCCCGCCACGCCATGTTGGTGCAATGTCGTCTGAGGCGCAGGTTTCGAAACTACATCATCTCCCCCGACATTGCCGGGAGCAGTTTGTACAGGCACCACCCGCCATGTGTCCAGCCGCCCTCCGCTGTCAAACACAAGCACAGCTGGCAACAAACCAAACAGTAATGGATTCCGCACACGGTATGCCCGCCAGCAAGACCGCAAACTAGACACCGGCAGGTCTCAACCTGCGCGCTGGCGCCGTTTCTCGGGCGGGCGCCCCGCGCTCCTCCACGTGGCCTTGCCTGCCCCCTCTGCTATGCACATGCACGCCGCCACCGCTGACCGAGGCCGTGCGCCGCCGCCAGGTCCTGCGTTCACCGCCGCCGCTGCCACTAGGTGTTTTTGCCGCCGCCGCAGCCGCCGCCAGGGCCAGCACCGCCGCCGTCGCTGCCGCCAGGCCCTGCATCGCCGCCGCCAGCATCGCCGCCACCACGGCGCAGGGCCGCCAACACAGGGACTGCGTTTTACCAAGCGGCATCTCCATCAGCGTGTGCCGCATGTTCGTCGCTGAGTTTGCGTCGCGACCCTACAACTTGCGCTGCAGTGCTACATCCACGAGGGACGTCAGGGGAACCCCACTGAACTGCCGAGTCTATATCGGAGACTTGTCCTTCGCCCTCCTTGAGCGATTTTATGAGGACGGGACAAAAATGTGGTTCCCCTCGCATGGGAAGAGTGGGCTGCGCCCACGCCACGTCACTAGTCTGAGGCCGCAAGCGTCTACCCCATCTCCCGGACGTAGCCGGGGTCGGTTCGTACAGGCACGGCCCGCCAGGCGTCCAGCCACGTCCCGCTGTCAAGCACAAGCACAGCCAGCAATCAACCAAACAGCAGGAAATCCCCTAACCACAACACTCCTCACTGCTGCGGCCTACCACGTGGCGGTTCATGACCTACCCGCTTTCTCTGCTGCCTGCTATGCATACCGCTCGCCCGTGACCCCTGGTGCAACCCAGCAATCCTCCGTCTGCTAATCGCCTCCGCCTGCTGAGGTTGTTGGGCGTTGGGCTGCGGTACATTTGCCTGCATCTGCTGCCACAACTTTACAGTCTGCCCAGTGCTGGTGACGTGTATTGGACCACTGGCGTGCCTCATCTCCGCCTGCGTGGCTGGCCACGCGGGCTCGTGCGCCCTTCCCCTGCGCCCGCCTGCTCCTCACCACCCGCGCCCTCGTCCACGCCCGCCGCCGCTGCTCCCGGGGCCGCTCCAAGCGCCCTGCTGTGCACCAGCTGCCAGGCCAGTGCGCCGTCCTCCAGGTCCTGGGCCACATTCAGCGCCGACGTCACCCGATCAGATGCCTGCAGGGGGCAAAGGCGCGAGAGAGGAGGGCGGGTGGGGCCAAGCCGGGGTTGAGGGCCGCGAGGGGGTGGACGGACGGATTGGCAGGTCGCGTGTGACTTCCGATTCACAGAATCAAGCAGCCTAATGGGCCATAGACCGTGCAGCGGCTGGTCCACCTCCACCCAAACCTCACCTCGTCGCGCAGCCGGAGGCCGGCCTCACGCAGCTCCTGCAGCCGTGCCGCCACTTCGCCGCCAACCCCCATCCCCGCCTCCAGCGCCGCCCGCCGCTCTACCATGCGCTGCCGCAACAGCTCCATCATGTTCCAGTCCTGCGTCAGACACACCGTACCGTACGTGTGAATCGTATCGGAGGCAACAAAGGTCGAGGAAGAAGTCGCAGCAGTAGGGTGTGTAGAGCTGTTGGCAATCCACCACCAAGAATCGAAGGTACAGCCACCCAGTTGGCGTCTGTGTTGCCTCGCCACCCACCCGCGCCGCAGCACCGGCCCGGCTCCATCATGAGCCTGCACCATCCCATGGCTGGCCCCGCTACCTAATGCCTCTCGATCTAGACACCGCCGCTTGCCCCGTTGCGCCACCCAGCCCGCCTGCACCCCACCCACCTTGAGCTGCGTAACGTGCCGCAGCTCCTTGCCCGCCTCCTCCGCCGCCTTGACCCGTAACGCCCCCCGAATGGCCGCCGCCTGGCTCAGCGGCAGCCCCACGTGCGCCGCCACCAGTGCCGGCACATCGTACTGCTGCGCCATCGCGTCCGTAATCAAACCCAGTTGCGGGTGGTAGCACATGAACACACCAGCAGGCAGGCGCGCCGCCGCCTCCTCCAGCTGGCGCGGGTACATGAGCACCGGCTGTGAGGCTTTGCTGATGTTCTTCACCGACAGCGGCAGCAGCCCCACAGCCGGGGCTAGCTGCGCTGATGCAGGCTGCGGGCCGCCGGCGCCACTGCCCGGCGCTCCCGGCAGCCGGCTGAACAGGTCGGTGCGCAGGTGCAGGCGGATGAGGCGCTGCCGGAACAGCGAGGTGTCGTACAGGTGCTCCGGCTCCTGCGGCTGCTGCTCCGGCAGCCACACGAAGTCGTGTGCGCCCAGGCGGCTGCGGCGCTGCACCACCTCGAAGCCGTCCACAATACCCAGATTGCGGACCACCTGCAATACAAGACGTAGTGGGGCCGGGGGACCGGGCGGGTGGGAAGGATAGCCACCAGGCAAGTCAGGCGAAGGGAGCCACCCACCTGCGCAATAAGGGCTGTTCTGCGACTCATCCAGTCAGTAGTAGGGGCTCGCATGCTGCTCAGCACCCAACAAGCATGGTCGCGTGCCACACACATCCTTTCCCGTGGCATGGTCGCGTGCCACACACATCCTTTCCCGGCCCGCGCCCCAACCAAACCGCCCCCACGCGCCTTTGCCATGTCCAGCGCCAGGCGCGACGGGCGCAATAGGCAGAACGGCACTCCGTTCACGACGTCACGTTTGATTGAGCCGAAGAACGTGCAGCTGTTGTTGAAGAAGTTGGGGTACTGCGTCATCGCTGCGGCCTTCATGGGCAGCAGCTCCCACGGCTGCGGCCGCTGGTTTGCCATGACGTATGTTGGCACATCCTTGCGAGGTAACTGTACCGCAATCGTGTTGCGCCCGGCTGTTTCGTGTGTCGCGCCAGGGAAGGCCGCGCGCATCACCTCGGCTGCGCGTGCGGCTGTGGCTGTCGTCTGCCTAAGCTTGCTAACTAGCGGATCAAGGAGTGGAGCGGCCATTATGGTGACCGGCGCCCGTGCTCGGCGGGGCCGGAACTGATGATACCCTAGTTGTTCGCAGAAGCCTCCTCACTCCGCCCGACGAAAACTGCTTTTAAAGTGCAATTAAAGCTGCAGCCACAACCGGGTTTTGATTCAACAATGAAGCTGCGACCGTCAGCTCATCACCGTCTTTCAAACAAAAGAACTGTATGTTACAGTTTCTTTAGTGTAGTGTAGGCGCAGATAAGGCCGGTGAAAAGTTTTAACACCGCATGTTGCACCCATCCGGTCTCCCGTCATTTAGGCGAGTCTCGTTGCGCCCTTGCGAGGTTACCGATGCAAATCAGTAGGCCAGCAAACATACAATGAGCATCAATGAATGCGCCGGAGCATTAGCACACGCGGCCTCCGCAACGACACTGAGACGGGACACGTTATGAGCAAGCGTGTCGCCGGCCGCACTGGTTCTGCAACGTGCTCGGTACAAAGTCCAAAGCGCTCGTGGTTATTAGTCCTAGCCCCCGTGCTCGGGTTGGTCCTCCTCTTCGGCGTCTGGAGCGCCCTGCCCCCGCCCACAGTAATTGCAGCACAGGCGCAAGCGGCGCAGGCCCAGGCGCAGGTACATTCAAAGGCCAGGTCACAGGACGGTCAGGGATTGGTGCCGGGAGCAGCTGGCTCCAGTGCTTTCGGCTCCAGTACCGGCTCTCCGGCGCAAGTATCCACTGGACGAGCACTGGTGAAGCAGTCCAAAGAGCAGATCCGAGGCCTGCACAAGGGCGGCACCGGGAAAGCTAGCATTAGAGGCAGCGGCGGCGGTAGTCACAGTAGCAGCGGCGGCGCCGGCGGCTCAGACTCCAAAGCAATGTCGGGACAGCAGGGCGCACCGCCGGCCTCCGCTCGTGTAGTGGTTGTGGGCGGCGGGCTGGCGGGTCTCACCGCTGCCCTCACCGCCGCCGAGCAGCTGGCGGCGGCGAACGGGACTGCTAGCGGTGGTGCCAATGGCAGCGGTGTCTACGAGGTGGATGTGCTGGTGGTGGAGAAGATGCCGCGCCTGGGTGGCAACAGCGCCAAGGCTTCCAGCGGCATGAACGCACTGAACCCGCAGGGTGGAGACAGTGAGGTGAGGGACAGGGCCGTGATGTGCCAAGTGGTGGTGCATGTGAACATGTGCGCCTGGTGGGCGCATGTGATGACGGCATCAAGGCGATCTGGCCGCAGTGCCATTTGCAAGCACCTGCCACCCCTGCTGCCTAACCTCGCGTGCCGCCGACTTCTGCCACAGCCGCTGTTTTCTTCAGACACGCTCTCCAGCGGCGGCGGCGCCAGTGTACCTGAGCTGGTTCAGCGGTTGGTGGTGGGTGACGGGCTAAAGGCCGCGCGACAACCTTGCAAGTAGGGGAGGGAAGGAAGACCCAGCCCGCCTGGTGCAGTGCGTTATGTACCGGTAATGTGTATTGGCCTTTCCCTGCCTAACTCCAGCTTGCCCTCGCCGCCCACCACACTGTTGCACCCAAGCACGACAGCCCCGCCGCGCTCTCGTTCCTGGAGGCGCATGGCGTAGCACTGGCGGGTGTCACGCAGCTGGGGGGCCACTCCGTGCCCAGGTGAGGGCAGGCAGTGGCACGGAAGGAGCACCAGGCGTGGCGGCGGACACGCGGCGACGGGCTGCACCATGCGCCATCCGTCCCAAACCATCCCACCACGCCTCTGTCCTTGCATACCGTAAGCACCCGGCATGCGCCCCACTGCCTGCTGCTGCACTGCAGGACCCGCACCGTGACGGCCGGCGCCAATGTGGGCTGGGCCATTATGTCCGCACTCAGCGCCGCGGTGAAGGCGCACCCGCGCATCCGGGTGAGGGCGCGGCTGCGTGTTTGTGTGTGCGCGCGCATGATACAGTGCTTGGAAGCTACCATAATGCACAACAGCTACAATGACATTTCTCACCAAACGCTGCATGCTACCGCCGCGCTTTTATAGATTGCCACTCATAGTCTAGCTGTCCCTTTGCTTCTCTGAGGACACACACACACACACACACACACACACACACACACACGCGTTACACCGGAACAGGTTCTTGAGGGCTACTCTCTCAAACGCATCGTGACGACCGAGTCGGGGTCGGAGCCAGCGGCTGGCGGCGCGCAGCAGCGTCCGCAGGTGGCGGTCACGTCCGTGCAGCTGGCGCAGTCGGGCAGTGGGGCGCAGTCGGGCAGTGGGGCGCAGTCGGGCAGTGGGGCGGCTGGCGGCCCTGCCGCCCCCTCTTCCGCTGGGGCCGCTGCTGCCAGCTCGGTGCGGTGTGGTGCGCTGGTGCTGGCCACCGGCGGCTATGCGGCCAACAGGGAGCTGCTCAAGGTGGGGCCGGGCCGGGGCGGGGGGGGGGGGGAGATGGCTGGCCGTTTGCAAGTCGGGAACGGGCCGCAGATTACACATGGGCGTGGCGGTGGGCAGGGCAGTGCGTTCCGCAACACTGCCGACCACGCTGCCGCGCACACTCGTCCGGACTGCTATCCACGAGCTGCACGTTGCCTCTCCCTTTCCCCTATGCTAGCGCTATGCTCCGGAAGCCGCCGATCTGGCCACCACCAACGGCCCCTGGGCGGCGGGTGACGCGCTGCAGCTGGCGGAGGAGGCGGGCGCCAAGCTGGTGGGGCTGCAGGACGTGCAGGTGAGGAGGCAGCAGGAGGTGGCGGGGTGTGCAGCTCAGGTGGCCCGAGTGCCGAATGGACTGGTACCACAGGCCTTGAAGTCAGCACCCCCGGTGCCTGCAACCCTGGGCTGCGTCAAACGTCTCGTGTTGTGAATACATTCCCGCACACACACCTGCGGTGTTCAGGGGTTTCATATGACACACACACACAGGTGCTTCGCTTTGTTGTTTTATATCACACACACAGGTGCACCCGACTGGCTTCGTGGACCCGGCGGACCCGGACTCGGCGACCAAGGTGAGCCTCCTTGTAGCGCGCAGCCACAGAGGCATGTGTGTGTGTGTGTGTGTGTGGGGGGGGGGGTTACATTCATGATTAGTTAAGAAGTGGGGGGGCGGCGGGTGTGCAGAGGAAGGCGGGGGCGGGAGGTGAGGGGGTCAGGCGAGGGCGGGTGAGGAGGCCAGGCGAGCGCGGGTGAGGGACCCTGCGGACCCTGCGGACCCGGATCCAATTAGAAGTCGCGTGTGTGCGCGCACTTGCCAGAAAAAGCAAACCAAACTTGCTACACCACCGTCCTGGCTCCGTTTAACCCACGCGCCACCCACCTTTGCTCCCGCCACCGCTCACAGAGCATGTACCCCCCGCTGCCCCCCCCCCTCCCGCCCCCACCTCCCGCCCCCCCTGTCAGTTCCTGGCGCCTGAGAAGCTGCGCGGTGTGGGCGGACTGCTGCTGGCGCCTGGGTCCGCAGCCCGCTTTGCCAACGAGCTGGGCCGGCGCGACCAGGTGGCGGGCGCCATGGCGGAGCTGCCGGGCCGCACCGCCTGGCTGCTGCTGGGCGCGGCGGCGGCGGCCGAGTACGGCAGCGGGGCACTGGGGTTTTACTGCAGCAAGGGCCTCATGACCAAGGTGAAGAGGCGGGAGCCAGTGGGAGGGGGAGCATTGTCTGAGGACGCACGGTTTGCGTGTCTCGGATGTTTGAAGTGGGTAGGTATGCAAGTTGGGCTGTTGGGCTATACAATGTGATGGGGCTCACGTCGCCCGGTTTCCCACTCTCTGCTCCCTACCGCTACCAGGCTGAGGTCCTGGCCGCCGCGGCGGCTTCCATGGGTGTGTCCGAGGCCGCACTGCGCGGGACACTGGAGGCTTATGGGCGCCTGGCATCGCAGGCCCAGCAGCAACAACAGAAGGGCGCAGATGCAGGGGCGGGGGTGGAGGGCGAGGGGGCTGCAGCGGGCGGGGGCGGTGCCGGGGGTGGGGGTGGGGTTGGGGGCGGAGCTGTGACGGACGAGTTCGGCAAGCGCGTGTTCCGCAATGCGCCCCACCCCGACACCGACCTGCCCATGTATGTGGCGCGAGTCACACCCGTGGTGAGCCCGGAGCAGGGGTGTTGCACTTAACATGCCCAAACGGGGCCTAAGAACAGGCATGGGCAGGAGGCCTGGTGGCGCTAGCTAGCAACCCACTTGCCCCCCTCCTCCCCTCCCACGCAGGTGCATTACACCATGGGCGGAGTGGCAATCAACCAGCAGGCGCAGGTGCTCCGGGCTTCCGCACCGGGCAGCCAGCAGCACCACGACCAGCGGGAGGGCCAACGGGTCACCGAGGTCATTGGAGGCTTGCATGCCGCGGGGGAGGTCAGCGGCGGGTGAGTGGGTCACGTTTGCTTAAGCGGCTGTGCTGACTGGGTGAATCGCAGCGGTGTGCATTCCTCTTGCCTGGCGTGCATTTGCCCTCACATGTGGCTCCTAAACCCGCTCCACTTGACCTCACGCCTCCATCCCATTGGTTTCGGCCATCCACCCACGCTGTAATTTGCCTCCACTGCTCTAACCTCGCACCCCTCCCCGCCATTGCCCCAGTGTGCATGGCCACAACCGGCTGGGCGGCAACTCGCTGCTGGAGTGCGTGGTGTACGGCCGGGTGGCGGGGCTGGCGGCCGCCACTGCCGCTGCCGCTGCCGCACAACCTGCCACTGTGGCGTCTACGTCTAGGATTTAGGCAAGGCGGCAGGCTTGGGGCATCTAGTGCAGATCTTGGTGGTAGTAGCAAGTATTCACATGGGAACTTTAAAGACTGAAGTGGAGAAAGGTTCCATTTGAACAGCACTTGGGCATGGGTTAGTCAATCCAAGAGATGGGGTAATCCTGCTTGAAGAGCGCGATTCGCGCTGCCCATCGAAAGGGACGAGGGCTGCGCGGAGCTACAGTGCCCTCCACGGGTGCGACATGCCCCCACGGTAATAGGGCCATCCGTGGATCTCGCCAACGCGGCGTCCCCACACGCCGAAGCAATGTGTTGAGTTTGCGCCTAGAACGGACGACCACTCAGGACGGTGTAAGAGGGCTAGCGCTGAGACAGGAATTCGCAATTCGGGACCTGCATCGCTGCAGACTGGCGGCGGTGGCAGCGGCGGCGGCGGCGGCGGCAGCAGCAGCAGCGGGGGCGCGTGCGCGCATCTTGTAGCGGAGGGGGCGGGAAAGGCCACGTGGAGGAGGAGAGCGCAGCGCCGCCCAGGAAGCGGCACAAGCGCGCAGGCTGAGGAGCCGGCTGGTGTCTAGGTAGCGGTCCGCGGTGGGGCTGGCAGGGCATGCGTAGCGGCATGACAAGTAGTGCGGCTGTTGACAACTGTGCTACGTCTGGCTGCGGTTGGCTCTGCTGTGGCATCGCAACTGCTAGATAGGCACCTGGTTTGCCTATGTGCCTGTGGAAACCGACCCTGGCTATGTCCGGGCGATGAGGTTGTTCGGCCTCAGACTGTGGAGAGGCTCAGCAAGAGGCTCAGCCCCTTTTCCCGTGACCGGGGAACACTTGTCGCGGCTCTTGAGACGTGTATGGGCTTGATTTTACGCGTGGGCTTGATAAAATTGTATACCAAGGGGTGCCTGCTTGGTTTCCCATTGTCCCTCCGAATGACTCCGATGGGACTCCGTGCCCCATTCCGCCGGGTGCTGGTGCAGGTTTGGGCGGGTACAGGGTTAGGCGGGTTCAGGTTTTGGCGGGTTCAGGTTTGGGCAGGTGCAGGTTTGGGCGCGTGCACATAATATAGCATCCGTGTCCCTGTTGTCCCCTGCGAAACAGGAACCGCGACCTGAACGGTTCAGGTCGCTACAGGCAGGCAGCACGTGTCGGGCTGCTGGCACTGGTGTCACAGGCCGTAGTGATGTACCCGAGCTGTCCACTGCCCCCCCCTCCCGCCCCCACCTCCCGCCCCCCCTGTCAGTTCCTGGCGCCTGAGAAGCTGCGCGGTGTGGGCGGACTGCTGCTGGCGCCTGGGTCCGCAGCCCGCTTTGCCAACGAGCTGGGCCGGCGCGACCAGGTGGCGGGCGCCATGGCGGAGCTGCCGGGCCGCACCGCCTGGCTGCTGCTGGGCGCGGCGGCGGCGGCCGAGTACGGCAGCGGGGCACTGGGGTTTTACTGCAGCAAGGGCCTCATGACCAAGGTGAAGAGGCGGGAGCCAGTGGGAGGGGGAGCATTGGGGGCGCCCCGAGTGTTCAATTTCATCCAAGAACGCACGCGCACACACACACACACACACACACACACACACACACACACACACACACACACACACACACACACACACACACACACACACACACACACACACACATTCGGGGAGCGGCAAGAAGCGGGCCCCGATGTAGGCCCTCGGGCGAGAAAGATTGGGCGATTCCGGGGGTGCATCCTCGCCGCGTGGGGCTGCATACGGTCCCCGAATCTCGCCAACTACCCCTTTCCGGGGGGGGGGGGGGGGTTGGGGGAGCGGAGCCCTCCCAAACGCTAAAAACTAGGCACTTTTGGGCCCCCGGATGCCGTGGGCGAGAACGTGGTTAGGGCCCTTCTCGCCTGCGGCGGCGGCCCACCCCTGGAAGATACACGCGTGCAACCCCGAAGAGAGCGGCTTCCTGTGCGCCAAGGCAGAGCTACCTTCAAGGAACCAATGACGTTAACATTGCACTTAGATGATATGTAGCTAATGCAATGTATGCAAATCTCTTGCCGCGAAAGTCGGGCAGGCTCATTCGGGGGCCTCGCTAGCTCTTGGACGGAGGACTGTGGGTAACTGGACGCCTGATGAGGGTGACGGAGGAGTGGGTGACATGTGCGCGGACAAGCGACGTGCCTATAGGCTAATAGGATGCGTTATCGTGTTGTGTGGGTGACAGGGAGTGCTGGGTGGAGTGCAGAGATGGGACGAATTCGTGCAGCGCCGGCGGAGCCCCCAATCCAAGCCGGATCCGCCGGCCCTGAATCCGCAGTCCGCGTTGCAGTCCTGTGATTTTGCAGACACTGCGCTCCGTCAAAGTATATCGTTGCAAGTATGTATTAGAATTAACTAGGCAAGCAAGCGGGTAGCTTAGGAGTAGGAAATTACAGTCTTGGGGACCTTGACCAGACTAGCTTTGTTTCAGGAGCCTCTGTCAAACAAGAAGCTGCAAATCGCAAACAAGGAACACATTGGACACAAGCTTGCTCTCCAAGAGGTCCAGGTGGAGCGCAGCGAGCACTGGAGAGCGAGAGAGACTCGTGTGGGCGCATACTGAACGTCAAGAGGCTCTTTCGCAACGCCCACTGGCTGAATCTGAAACCTCTGTGGTCGAAGCAGGTAAGAGCTTGAAGCTATTCAGCGGGGGCCGTCCGTGCATTCGGTCAACGATGCATTTTGGCCTCCGTGCGTTTTGCTTCGACGCAGAGTGTAACACGGCATGATTTATAATGCCGCTATTACAAATGCTAAGCGATTTCTCTGCGTCAAGAAGCTCACGGCCAGGTAAGAGCTGTGGGGCACAGCACGAACTCCACTCAACAGCCACGCCCTCCTCGCGGCCCGCTGGCACTCACCGTCTTTCGGTTCCACATTGCAGCGACGGCTTTACCTGTAAAACTGTCAAGATCCCACGGGCGGAGGCCCGCTTCTTCATAGGGGAACTTCGGAACCGCCAAGCAACACCCCTGGTCAGTACAGGTTGCACCGTGTCCAACAAGCGAGGCATCGCAATCTTTGTATTCTATGCCACACCTCTGGCGTGAGCCACTAAAGGCGGACAAACGTAACCGCACAGGTTCTTCTAGACGAGGCTGGCAATATCTGGGAGTTGCTATGCCAGTGCGTTGGCGGGCAGTACGCGCTGGCACGGATAGGCGCCTTTTGTGAAGCTCACGGGGTGCGGCCTGGTGCCTACTTCATCTTCTACGCCGATCATGACCATGTCGTGGTAAGCACAATCACCATGTACACAAGGGACTATAGCAAGCCATTCATGGGGGTTGCTATCATGTCAGTGAATCGTAGTGCATGTACGTCCACGGCAAGCGTCCTTAATGCACCCGGCACCCCGCCCTCTTCTCCTACATACACAGCGCCTGGCCGTGCGGCAGGAGCTGCCTGATGACGTGCAGGCTGCCATCGCCGCGGCGCGGGCGGCCATGGCCGTGCGCAACAGCCCGCAGCGATCGCCAGCAGCGCAGCCGGAGCGGGGGCTGCAGCTTCCAGAGCAGCAGCCAAACGTCGAAATACCTGCGGCGGTGCCAGTGTTGGAGGACGCAGCGGGGCTGGAGGAGATGCCGGCCGATGAGGCGGTGCTGGTGGCGGCCGCCGGCTCTGACCCTGACCCGGGTCCCACGGTGGTTGTAGTGCCCGTTGTACCGGATACACCACGTGCAATGCCGCTGCAAGACCGCTCGAACACACCGGACCGCCAGGCTTATGGCTGTGACTCCTCCATCAAGCCCAAGGTGTCCGCACACAGCGGAAAGCCCGACACTCCCAGCCACAGCAGCTCCAGCTCTGGAGTGGTGGTCGTGCCCACAGGTCAGCAGGCAGTGCACGATAAGGAGAACGAGCCCTTGGCAGCAGTCGCGACATCATCCGGCTGTGTCGTAGCGCAGCAACAGCAACCAGAGCAGCCGCCTCCGCCCGCATGCAATGCAGCGCAGCCTGCCAGACCACCAACGGTACCGGCCAGTCCTCCAGCGGCAACGCGCATGCGGATGCGCTTCGAGGCACGCCTCCGGGCACAGGCGGGCAAGCTGCACCCGCTCAGCGTGCGGACCGGTCCAGAGTCGCCCCCACCCATGCCGCTGGGCTGGGGCATAGGCTTCGGTTTGGGCTGGCCATCGCTCCTCGCTGGTCCCTTTCCCCTGGGCCTGCCGCTCATGCACCAGTCGTACAGCCATATGGCCATGCAACAACACTGGCGCAGCGGTGCTCGCCTGTCGCCTGTGCTTGGCGCAGACCTTCCAGGCTCCCCTGCCGGTGCAGCTGCAGCAGCCTCTGCCGCCGCCGCCGAGTCTCCCCACTATCAGCAACAAATGGCCCCATCTCACCCGCAGCAGCAGCAACATATCATGTCGGAACTGGACTGCGGTGAGCACATGGACTGGGACCCGAGTGAGCAGGCCCGGCGATACCAGCAGGAGCAGCAGCAGCGTGAGGAGCTGGCCGCGGCGGTTCACCTGGGCATGCCACCTATTCGGACGCAACATGGGCAGCAGCAGCAGGCACAATTACGCTCTGCACTGCCACTACCCCAGTGGATGCACGGTGGCAGCCCTGTGGCGGCGGCGCAGTCGCTGGCTCTGGCTCACCAGCTGCTGCTGCATCAGCACCAGCAGCAGGTGCTGCGTGGGCTGGGCGCAGCGCCCGTGCTGCAGCAGCAAGGGCCCATGCCGCCGGCCTTAGCAGGCCTGTCCTGCTACCAGCAGCTGTTGGCTTCGGCAAGTGCGTGCGCCGCCAGTACTGCAGCTACTAAATCAATAGACAACCCCGGCGGGGAAGAGCTGACACGGCACCTGGCGTCAGCGTCAGCGACCACAGCATGCCCGGAGCTAGCGGCGCCCCGCAGCCATCGCGCCTCGCCGTATGCGCAACGCCAACAGCCGGGCGCTGTGGTGGGCAGCACAACACGGCAACTGGTGGCGGCGCAAGCGCTGCAGCGCCGGGAGCGGGGGCGCTTTCCTGGGGCCAGTGCAGTTCCAGACGAAACATCCCCTCGAGGCGCAAGCGCTCACGCTTTTGCCATGGACACCGATGATTCGGAAAACTGTGCACCCCAGCAGCAGCGACACAGCAAGGGGTTGTTGATGCCTGGAGAGCCCCGGGTCGCAACCGAGCCGCCGCAGGGGTTGCCCAGCGCAAAGAGGCAGCGCCCGTTTGCGACCGCGAACGTGCCCACTACGGGCCCTCGAGGCAACGCGCCATACCTACGGGCAGCGGATGCCATGCACTAGGATGATGTGGGTCTCCGGGCTCCTAGCGGAATGCACATGATGAAGTGAGGCATTTCGGAGGCCGGGGTGGCGAGGAGTGCCACCGTTGTGTGCAAACCACCGTCAGAGTCTGATGTGGTCCTTGGGGAAATGTGGCATCCGCACGCTGTACACGTGGTTCTTGTATGCGCTGCTCTGGTCCGGGCGTGCCGCTAAAGAGTGTGAACGGGCAAGCACTTGCAGCACAGGTTTCTGCGGCTTTACACACATGGCAGCTCTTGTTGTTATATAGTGTTACGTATCTTCGTGCGAATTTGTGCAAAAATAGTACTGGCAATGATCAAGGCTGAGTCACTCAATTTCCGGTAGTGTTTTATCGGGTTCCCCGGACGAACACAAGCGCGCGATTTCGTTTGTAATGTACTGTCGATGAAGCAGCAAGCTTCAATACAAATTTTTTGATGGGTGCGCGCGCCGTCGTTGCACGACAAGCTCGCTACGGGTAGCACTACTGGCTCTCAGATTAAAAGCCTCCGCAGTCCTCCCGCCTTCAAACAGTCCTAACCCTCATAGGACCGAGTGATAGTTACAAGCCGCGAAACATATCAGCGGCCATAGTTTTTCGGTCCAAAAACCCATCGTCAGCCCGAATTCCACACGCACGCAGCTCACGACGCTTGTACCTAGCCACGCATCTAACGCAGTGCCAATCATCAACATGGCACGAAGCAGTGGAATGGCGCGACACTGTATACTGCTGGCCCTCACGCTGTGCGCATTTGCAAGTGTCGCCCTCGCCAGGTGAGCTTAAATGCCGTCGGCACATGGGTCACTTGATGTATGAGAATGTCTTACTCAAGCGACGTCACGCGTCTCTGGTGGTGGTCGGTTTGACCGTCGGTTTGGCCGACGCCATCTGCATCGCCGACTGTCCAGGAGCACGACGTCCCAGCCTACGTGCCAAAAAACTTTCATGGCCTCACTTACTCACTGTTGTGCACTTGTCCGCGTTGCCCATCACCCACTCTGCAGGGACCTGTTACAAGCCACGTCCTCGAATCCCAGCTGGAAGAACCTGTTCCCGCCCTACGGCTGCGACCGCAACCCAAACCATTCACGCTTCAAGATCGTCCCCGGCTACAGCGTCCAGGCCGACGGCTCTGTATGCTTCACCGTCATGACCCAGACCTGCACCGGCTCCGCCACCTGCTGCAAGGTCAAGACCGCCAACAAGCTGGAGATCAACGTCAACCCCACCTGCAACCGCGCAATTCTGACCGCCACTGTAAACGGCCGGCGCACCTTGGCGCCCACCTTTGACGAGTACGGCACCGCGGACCAGCATGCGCTGTACAAGATCACCGGCCTCAATATCACCAGCGCCAACGCCGACGGCAGCCAGATATGCATCAACTTCAACCCGGCTGGCGCCTGCAAGAGCATTGAGAGCCTGTGCCCCGAGGGCGACGGCAGCTGTACCCTGGCCATTGTGCAGACCGACCCCTGCAACTGCTGCCCCGTCAACCCCGTGGGGCTCTTCCCCCCGCCTCCCTCCCCCAGCCCTCCTTCGCCTCCTCCCCCCAGCCCCGCCCCTCCCCCTTCCCCGCCTCCTCCCGACGCCCCTGCCCGCCGCCAGCCCCCTCCTCCCTCGGGCTCCACCCCCTTCCCCTTCTGCCGCTGCAACCGCACCAAGGTGAGCACGCTGGGTGTGTGAGCGACACGCCTGCCAGTGCTGCATCTTCGGCCTAGATGGTTCCTCACATGCTTTGCCTATCTCGGGGCCGGCGCCATGTATGGACTGGCACTTGCGTTCGGGGGGTATGTAGATTACCTTGACCCCTGCATAACCTTTCCTGTCGCCCTTGCCCCACTCGCAGGACATCATGCCCTTCCGTCTGGCCGACCAGGCCCCTACCGTCAAGAAGATCGGCCCCAACAACGCCTACTGCTTCAAGCTGCTGACGGGCCCCTGCGCCGAGCCGGGCTCCTTCTGCTGCCAACAGGACCTGCGCAAGATTGAGTTCTGGGCCAGCGACAACTGCCGCTCCTCGGTCCGCCAGACCTACCTGGACTCTGTGCCGGTGTCGTTCTCGTGGTCCACTAGCAAGCAGGGCACCACCTTCAAGCTGCCCAACCTGGCCATCAAGTCATCCGACGTGCCCGCCCAGGGCCGCGAGGTCTGCATCGAGCTGGTGGCTAGCTCCAAGTGCCCCACCCTGCAGACCTTCTGCCACTACCACCCTCGCGCGCCCGGCTGCGTCTACTCGGTCTTCTCCAACGACGCCAAGCAGGCGTGCTGCCCCAGCACCAGCTTCCCCAGCGTATAAGCAGCAGTTCCTAGCAGGCTGCGTAAATTTTGTACCAGGTAGAACAGACACTACCTGTCGAACGTCAATGCTGTTGTGAATGGTTGGTAGGAGTGAGTGAAGTACTGAGGGTGCGGTAGAAGAAGTATTGTGGATGGGCATGTGGTGTGGTGGGCGCAGGGTGACACCCCGTACTGCGTATTAATGAAGGGTAGCATACGCTGGTTGTGCGGACGGTATTTTAGCTCCTGTTAGAGCCGACGTCCCTGGCAGTGATTCATAGATTGCTTGTCGGCAAACCCCCTAGCTTTCGCACGGCCAGACTGCAGCGCTCAAAGCGCAATAACGTACGGACACGCTGACCTGCCCACCTCCATACCAATGAGGCATAGGCTACGGTGTTATCCATTCGAAACTGTAACAATCTGTCACCCTTTTTCGAGCCTACCCTTCGTTGGCACCAATCTCAAAACCGCGGGTGTCACATATTGCTGTTGCTTAAGGTAAGGTCGACAGGAAAGGTCTTTCCGTCTCATGGGAGAAGTGGGCTGCACCCTACAGGGGGTAGAGGAGCAACGTGCCAGACCACATGCCCCGGAATCCCCCGGGACCCGCCTGAGGGGACGCCCGATCCCCACGGCCAAAACCTTGTTATTTAGGGGTTGAAACCCTCCATTCAATACCAAAGTGGTGCCAATCGACTTCTCTTGATGAGCGCTATCACGCTGTGCCATCGGCGGTCCTGTTCGGAGAACTTCGGTCACGCGGTGATTGTTTGTATTCACGGAAACCCCTCGACCCAGCCCGATCCCTTGAACTCTTTGCCATTTGATGTATGGACAGCGTGCATCGGCAGCCTTGTTGAACATGGATTCATACGCACCAGCGCTTGAGAGCCCCGCCATGTCAGTGCGTATATGTCGCATGTGGGGACATGTGCCGACATGTCCACGCCAGGACGCGCAAATGAGCCCTCCCACGCTTTTATTGTGCTTATTGCGGCATAACGTGCATATATGAGCCTCGTGGTGCTGCGTTTGGCCCCTAGTTCTGCTTGTGAGGCGCTTCCCGAAATCCGCCAGGATGGGCTCCTGCAAGGCTGATTCCCGGCGGACCCACAAAAAAATTTCCGGCATAGCCTTCTCAGCATCCGTTCCTTGCGCGGGGTGCCGGGGACTGCATGTTGCTGGTGCTACCTGATGATGTGGACTCCTCGCCTCCCTCGCCCTGAACCTGCCTGGGGTGTGGGCGTCGGGTGCCGGTGATACGGTTTTCGGTTGCTTTGTGTCGAGTGCTCGCGCATCTGCGGGTTCTTGTACTGCAGGGCTAGCGTTTGATTGGGCGTCGCCGGACTGTATGCACGGTGTACCTGGTTTTGCGTCTGGTGCTGTAGACCGCGGCTTCGTGCGCCGACATGGTTTGCTGCACGGTTGCGGGGCTCTGGCGGGCTTCGGCTTGGCTTCGACTTATGCCGGTGTAGCAGCTGAGACACGCTTTTTGCGCAGAAACAATGCACGGTTTGGTGAAGGTCGGCAGCCAGCTGGGGGGAGGGCGGTTTCCCTTCAGGCCGGACCGCCGGAGATGGTTCCCTCCTGACCCTGGGTGCTGGGCACCCTTGCTTGGTCGGACTGTCCCGTCTTGTAATGTTGCATTCAGGGGGGGGGGGGTAGGAAACAAAGTGCCAGACCCCATGCCCCGAAATCCCCCGGGACCCCCCTTGAGGGGACGACCGACCCCCCGACGGACAAAACCTTGTTGTTCAGGGGTTAAAACCCCTCCATTTAATACCAAAGTAGTGTCAATCGACTCCTCTTGACGAGCACTACCACTCCGTGCCATCAGCGGTCCTGTTCTTGAGACTTCGGTCACGGGCGGGATCCTATCCATGGAAATCCCCTCGACCCAGACCACCCCGCGCTCAACTCTTTGCCTCATGACGGTTGGACAATGTGCATCGGCAGCCTTGTTAGACGTGAACTCATGCGCATCAGCGCTTCAGAGCCCAGCTGTGTCAGTGCGCATGTGTTGAATGTGGAGACATGTCCCGACATGTCCACGTCCGGACGCGCAACTTAGCCCTCCCACGCTTGGTTTGTGCTTACTACGTCATAACGTACACATATGAGCCTCGCACTGCTGCGTTTGGCCCCTAGTTCTGCTTGTGGGGCGCTTCCCGAAATCCGCCAGGATGGGCTCCCGAAACCCGACGGACCCCCAGGGACGAGGACCGACCCCCCAACTTTGGCGGCCCAGAACTTCCTCACCAGACACCCCCTTGAAAAACTAAAAGCACGTGCATAATGCTCTCCTTAAGCTCTGTAATTTTGAGCATGGGGTAAGAAATTGAGCTTTCTACCCCCCCCCTGTTGCATTCATAATTTTGCCAGCCTGATTTTGCACCCAGAAACCCATTCTCGATTTTGGACCTCGCCAACCTGCCTTGAACCCTGTCCCATCACACACCCATTTAAGATTTTGGAAGTGGATTCGTGACTTTCTCGTGGAGCTCTATCTATTTTGAAAGGAGGGTGGGAATTTCGGGGATTGGCTGTTTTTGCGTGGTTGGGACTACCCGTTTCCAAGCACTGTTGCAGTTCCCTAGCGGGCCGGCCCAGCACTGCTGGATGCCTGGGCGGGACAACCGGATGGCTCGCCGGGGACTGTTGGATGGCCCGGTCGGGCCGACCCGGGACTGCTGGATGGCCCGGCGGGGACTGCTGGATGGCTGGGTCGGGGTCACCCCAACACTGTTGAATGGCTCTGCACGTAACACGCGGTGTGCTGATATGACGGCGCCGCGGACCAGGGAGGAGCGTGGGGGTATGCCATGGGTATTGCAGGGGTAGGCCGCTTTGAGCGTGGCGTGGCTTTGAGCGTAGCGTGTTTTTGTGCTTCCCATGTCATGACTTCAGAATTGAACACCTTCGCTACGCCTTAGTATCAATACTATAATGAGCTATGTTCACGCTACAGCGGCCGTTTATAGCTAAACGCTAAACCCCGAAACGATGTCTCTGCGGAAGAAGTCCAGCGTTCGCTTTAGTTTACCCCGATGAGTTGTGCACATGTAATAGGTTGTGTTCATTGATGTGGGCATAGACTGTGACGAGAAGGGGCCGGGGCACCCGAGATGGCCGAAGCGAACCAGTGGTTCGTCCGGCTCGCTGGTCGCTTCTGGGCGCCTCAAAGGACGGGCTTGGCTACTCCTGTTGTTGTTTATATCCCACGCCCGTGGAACCAGGAGTTGGTGCTAGAAAGACGACAGTGACTTGTTGGTTTGGTGTGTGGCTGCAGCTTTCAGCGGACAAACCGCAGCTTAAGAAAGAACAACCTACACGCTAATATGATTATGAAACAAATTAAGACGAAAGGGGTTCGGTGGGTTCGCCATGTCAGGCCGTGTTGACCGGCACGCCCCCAGCATGTTCCCCGCCCAGAGGGAGGGGCTTTTCTTCCTATGGGTTTGGCTTTTCTCCAAACAGCTTTCCAAGTCAGGACTCGTGATGTGTGCATGGGTTGGCTCGCGTCTGCTGGATGTCTGTGCTGGGGTTGGCCCAGGGCTGCGGGATGAGCCGGCGACCAATGCGTGGATGGCTGGGTCGGGTCGGCCCGGCACTGTTGGATGGCCGGGCGGGCACTGTCGCATACCCCGGTCGGGTCGCCCCCAGGTAGGCAGGTTATGTGGCCGGACTATGCTGGATGCCCGCGCCGGCTGGATGCGTCTCCGACCCCGATGCCCTGGATGGCTCGCCCAGACATCCCTCCCACCCTCCTTTTTGAAGCATGGCACCATCTTTGATACACCTGGGAGGTAGATAATTAGTAGGGCGGGGCAAGTTACAAGTTGCCGTAGATCGGACGACCCGACAACCATGCAGAACGCGGCCGCGTTGGGGCGGGTGCGGGCGCGATGACACCACTGACAGTCGGACAGCCCCGGAGGCCAGAGCACATCACAGACCACGCGCCCACACGGCTGCTGCTGGATGCCTCTCGGACGAACCGTTGGCAACTTACACATTACAGGGACCGCATCTCTCCGCATGCGCTGGTAATGGTTGTGCGTAGAAACACGCATCGCCTAGAGGCATCCCGCATCCAAACACGCCATCTTTCCATCTCGTAACAAAATCAGTCGCAGGTTCTCACGAAGTACAAGCAATGCACACTTCCGCACGAAATCAGCAATGGACCCAACAGGCACTGACACAGTCCCTGGGCCCTGGGACTAGGACCGCATGAAACAACGACAAGACCGGCCTTTCCCACTCACTACTCTCCCATCTGAGGCCGAACATTTCGAAACGACCTCACCTCCCGGACATAGCCGGGGTCGGTTCATACAGGCACCTGTCTACAACGATAAAACCAAGACAAGAGGTAGAATACCAAGTTTGAGGTATCGCAAACTTGAACAAAACAAGGAGTTCCAGACCCAACACGTTACACGGATGCTGCTCACGTCACGCCCTGTCATGCCCTGGTGGATTTATTCGGCAGGAAATCAAGTAACCCCACATGCGTCTCCGCTCCACCAGTGCTTTGGTGCTGTGTCGATGTCGTAGCGCAGCTGTGTCGGCCGCATAAAATGCAAGCTACCTCAGTCACAGGACGTGTGGTCCCACGCGTCACCCCTCCACAAATAACCTTAGTGTCCCGACCAACTCTCTCAACCCCAGGGCGCCATGCTTGTGACGATATGAAATGCGCGTAACTCTCCGATTGGCGCACAGTATGCTACTGCTACCACTGCTGCTCACTGCCAGCCGTTGACCCGCCTAGGTTCATTCCCATCAGGCTCAAGCCGGCAAGCCCGCCGCCGCCACCAACACCACCTCCCAACCCACCAAACATCTGCGGCAGCTGGTATTCAAGCGACCCGCTACTGAGTGCCTCGGGCGCGCCGCGGCCGTCTTGGCCGCCCGCACTGCCACTGCCGCTACCGCTGCACGCACGGGCGTCGGCGGCCGGAGGACCCGGTCCCGCCGCCGCCGCCATCATGGATTCCATCAGCCTGTCCTGGGGCTCCATGTAGCCGCCATTGGGCCCGGAGCCGCTACCGAACATCTGACTCAACTGCAAGTAGTCACCGGCCAAGTCCGCCGTGGTGCCGTTGGTGCCTGCGTATGGCCCTCCGTTGCGGCCAAGGACCATACCCGGCTGCCGACACGTTTGTTGCTGCTCCTGCTGCTGCTGCTGTTGTTGTTGTTGCTGCTGTTGTTGCTGCTGCTGTTGTTGCTGCTCGAGGAATTGCAGCTGTTCCTGTGGCTGAGACCAGCCTCCGAACGTGGACATCGCGCCATCCCCGTCGCCGTTATTGCTGCGCGGTGGCCCCGACCCCTGGTCAGCCTGCAACGCCTGCTGCGTGCCCGGGCCCCCATGCACCATGATGGGCTGTTGCTGTTGCTGCCGCAGGTCGCCAGGTATAGGCGACTGCGGCGGCACACCCTCGCCCGGTTGCTGTTGATGCTGCTTCTGCGCTAGGCTGGCATTGAAGGACGCCATGCCCAGGTGGCCCAGCCCGCCCATACCCGCGAACACGCCACCGCTGCCGTCTGACAACGACACGCCGCCAGGTGCGCCGCCGCCCATGTAGCTGTTCATGCCCTGGGCCGCAGCGGCAGCTGCAGCCGCCTGCTGCTGGGCGTTGGCCGCCGCTGCAGCCTGCAGCAGGTACTGCGCCTGCGCCTGCTGCTGCTGTTGCTGGGCCTGCGCCTGTGCTTGCTGCTGTTGTTGCTGCTGGGCCGCGTACAAGTGCTGCAGCGCCGCCGCCTGCTGCTGCGCCGCGTCCAGCCCGCCGTACAGCCCGCCCAGGCCACCCAGGAGGGGGCCCAAGCCCGCACCGCCTCCTCCAGCCTGAGCGCCCGCCGGAGTGACTACCTGGAAGCCACAGCTGCCTGCACTGCCGGCGCCGTATGCGAGCTGGCCGTTGCCGCCGCCCTCCATTAGCAACTGCTGGAGCGATGGCTGCTGTTGCTGTTGCGAGCCGCCGCCACCAGACATCGAGCCTCCGCCGCCGCCCAGCTGCAGGAGTGAGGTCATGTGGCCCTGAGCGTCCTGCTGTGAGGCCAGCTGCAGCTGCGGCGAGGCCTGGTTCAGCTGCTGCTGCTGCTGCTGCTGTTGGCCGGCCTCCTGGTGCTGCAGCTGCAACAGCTGTTGAGGCTGCTGCTGCTGCATGGCCGACAGCCCCTGCATGAGCTGTTGCTGCGCCTGCCACTGCTGCAGCTGCTGCCACTGTTGCTGCTGTTGTTGCTGTTGTTGCTGCTGCTGCAAGTGCAGGTGAAGCAGCAGCTGCTGCTGTTGCTGCTGCTGCGACAGCGCGACGATTGCTGCCAGCTGCTGCTGTGCTTGCCACTGCTGCAGCTGCTGCTGCCACGCAGCGCCGTTGGCGGCAGCAGCAGCGTTGGCCTGGTGTTGTTGCTGCTGTAGCGGCGCCTGCGTGGCATCGCCCGACACGGCGTTACCGGTGGCAGGCGCATCTGCTCCGGCCTCGAGCATTGCGTCGCCCAGCACGCCGGATGAGTGCAGTCCGACTGCCGTCTCCGAGCCCGCACCGGTGTCGCCTCCTGTGTCGCCTGCAGCACTGCCGTCTGCAGCGGCCGCCCCCGCCATAGCGCCCTCTGCGGCATCTGTCACGGCCGCTGGGTCAACGGCATCCGACGGCCCGGCCGACTGCAGACTGCCGTTACCGTTGCCGTTGCCGTTTCCGGTGCTAGGCAGGCTGCTCATGTCTGTAGCCGCGATAACACCAGCGCCGGGACCGCCCAGCATAACATTGACGTTAGCAGACTCAAACACGCCGCCGCCAGCTCCGGCCCCAAGAGCAGACAGCGAGCCCAGGCCGCCCAGGCCGCCCACTGCCAGCCCCTGGCCGTTGCCTGCCGCGCCCGACTGCAGCATCTGCAGCGCCTGCAACGCCTGGAGCTGCTGCTGCAGCGGTGCCGCCTGCAGCCCGCTCAGAGCCCCCACACCCAGCTGCTGACCCAACTGGCCTAACTGACCCAACTGCTGCAGCTGGTTGAGTTGACTAATCTGACTCAGCTGGTTCATCTGCACCGCACCCAGCAGCCGTCCCAGGCCGCCCAGGCCGCCCAGAGCCGCAACCGCCGCCACAGCCTGTGACTGGGAGGCCTGTGCAAGCTGCGGCTGTTGCTGCTGTTGCGACTGCTGAGACTGCTGCTGCAGGCCTGCGGCCACGAGGCTCAGCGCCACAGACGGGACGGCTGCAGCCGCCGCGTTGGTGGACAGGCCCGCTGCGCCCGGCAAGGAGTGGGCCGACTGCCGACTGAGCGCCTGCAGCGCCTGCAGCGCGGCAGCCGGCGGCAGTCCCGCCTGCAGTGCCACCTGCGCGGCGGGCGAGCCGGACGCGGCGCTGGACAGCAGCACCTGAGCCGGCGGACCGCCCGCTGAGCCGCCAGCGCCGCCGCTGACCGCCCCCACCACGCTGCCCAGCGCCGCCTGGTGCGCCTGCAGCGTCGCCAGCTGGTGCAGCTGCTGTTGCTGCTTGAGCATGTGCTGCCTCAGCGCCTGCTGCTGCACGCCGTCGACCATGTGCGCCGGGATGGGCGTGTTGGGCGCCACGCCAGCCAGTCGGCGCAGGTACAGCCGGTACCTGGGCGCAAGCATCACGTGGGGTAGGGCGCAGACAGGGAAACGTTAACAGGCGGCGCAACCCAGTGCGTTCTGCCCTACGCTGACACATGACCCTGCTGCCTACGGTAGACCGGCTGCGCCCCGGGATGTGCACGGGTCAATACACAGGTGGCTCCCCGCCTTAGCTCGCCCCTCCCCGCGCCGCCCCAGCACCCACTTCTGCAGGTGGCTGGCGACGTTCTCGCGCGTCATGCCATCCACACCCATCATGGACAGGATGGTCTTGGGCACCGCCGTCTCCACACCCAGCTGCGACACCACGTGCATGAAGCGCAGGTGCAGCTCGTGAGTCCACAGCATACGTGGCCGCTTGGAGCTGCGACCCTGGCCGTGCGCGCCGCTGCCGCCGCCGCCAGTCCCGCCGCCGCCGCCTTCAGTGCCAGCGGCTGCGGCGCCGCTGCCAGCAATGCCGCTGCCGGTGCCAGTGCTCACGCCAGTCGCAGTCGCGGTCACGGTGGCGTTGCCCGCGCCCTTGCCGCCAATGCCGTTGGTGCCGTGACGGCGGGTCTCGGCAGTCTGCGTCTGCTCCGGGCTGCCGCCACCACTTCCGCCGCTACCGCCGCCGCTTGCCGCGTTGAGGCCCCGGGCACTGCCGCTGCGTACAAGTGCGCCGGCCTCTGCCTGGGCCGATTGGCGCTGCGGCTCCGGCTCTTGTCGAGACTGATGCTGCTCGGGCGCGCGGGAGGCGCTGGCCGCACCACCCGCATCGCCACTGCCGCTGCCGCCCGCTTCTGTCGCTTTTACGTGGCCATTCGGTGTCACGGCGCCAGTCTTGCTGCCGCCTGCGCCCGCCTGATCGAACGCGGTGTCGCCGCCACTGCCGCTGCGGCCGCCGCTGCCGCTGCCACTGGCGCCTGGCGGCCCGCCACTTGCGGACCCGCCAGCACCACCACGGGGCGCGGCGTGTCTGTCGCCAGTGCCACTGGGAGTCGTAAGGCCACCGGCGGCCTCCTCGGCTCTCTCCTTGCGAGCGCCGGCGCCACGGCCAGCAGCGCGGGCGCCCACGGCATCCGCTACCTGCCCATCCTCCTGCTGCTGCTGCTGCTCCGGCTTGGCGTCCACGTCCATGTCGGACTGCATGCCGTGGTCCTGAGCATGCGAGTGGTGCCGCCCCTGCGCCTGCTGCTGGTCCTGCTGCATGCAGCCCCGACCAACGGCCGAGCCAGCCTGCAGCAGCTGCTGTTGTTGGTGCTGCAGCTGCCGGCGGGTTGCGTGGTGCGGGCCAGAGCGAGGCGCCTGGGAGGTGGCGGTGGTGTGGTTGTTGATGTTGTTGCTTGCAACTGCGGCGGTGGTGGTGCCGCCGCCGCCGCCGCCAGCGCCCGCTAGACCACTGCCGCCGCCGACGCCACCGGGACCGCAGCCCGCAAGCGGCTGCGTGCCGTGCACTCCAGCCGCCACCCCAGCAGGGACCGCGCCGCTGCGGGCAGACCCTGTGAGGGATCCCGCAGGTGGCGCCAGGTGCTGCAGGTGCTGCAGGGTAGCGTTGCCTGCCGCCCCGCTGCCGATGTGCAGCTGCTGTCTGCCAGCCCTGAAGGCGCCGCCCTTACTGCCCAGCTGCTGCATCTGCAGCTGTGTGGCCACGTGCATGGTGGTGGAGGCACTCAGGTGCACGCCCGCCATGGCACCCGCGCCACTGGCACCAACACCCGCTGTGGCACGGCTGGCCCCACTGCCGCCGCCGTTGCCGTTGGCACCACTACCGCTGCCATCGCCGTCGCCACCGCTGCCGTCACCGTCGCCGCCACTGCCATCGCCATCCCCGCGACTGCCATCACCTCCACTTCCTCCCGCACTGCCTCCGCCGCCACTGCCGCCGCCCTCGTCCACGACCATGTCGGAGTCGCCGCAGTGGCTGCTGCGGCTGCCCTCCTGCTCCAGACCCTCCGCCTCGGCGTCTTCCTCCTCCTCACCGGCAGCGTTGCTGGTCTGACCAAGCATGGCGCCGCCCACAGCGCCGGCCCCAGCAATGCGCCGTCTCTGACGCTGCCGGTGGGCAGCAGCAGCCACCATAGCCGGGAAGCCTCCGCCGGTGCGCTTGGACGCGGCGGCGACAGGTCCCGCGGCATTGCTGCCCGTCATGCCGCCGCCCTCGCCGCCCCGCCCGGCTGCGCCGCCGTCAGCAGCAAGGCCTCCCGCCTCGCCCTCGCCCTCGGCGTCGGCTGTGTCTGCGACTTGGGCCTGGTCGGGCTCGCCCTCCTCCTGGTCCACCTCATCCACCTCGTCCTCCTCGTCCATGTCCTCATCACCCATGGCCTCGTCACCACACATGCCGCCCTCCTCATCCGCAGCCGCCGCTCCCTGGGCGCCCAGGCCACGGAAGCCCAGCTGCATGGGCCCCAGGCCGCGGGCCGCTGTCCCGCCGTCCTGCAGGTCCAGCTGCTCGGGGCCGCCAGGCGCCTCCGCCACACCCTCCTCGTAGTCAGCCAGCGGCAGTGCGCGCTGCGGGCACTGCTGCTGGGCGCCGTCTGCCAGCTGCGACAGCGCCCGGGACTGGGAGGGCAGATTGGCGCCGTCGCCACCGTCGCCGCCGCCGCCGTCCATAACGATGTCGGCTTGGGCTGGGTGCCCGGATGGCTTGGGCTTGGGCTTGGGCACGACGGCGGTGAGGGCCTGCTGGTGGCCTTGCCCGCCCTCGAGCTGCACGTGCTGCTGGCCCCGCCGCCGCAAGTGGCCCTGCACCTCATCCTGCTGCGCCGCCGACTGAGGCGCGTGGGCGTGCGGGTGGGCGCGGTAGTGGGCGTTGTGGCTGTGGCGCACGTGCGCGCTGTGGTGGTGAGAGTGGTGGTGTTTGCTGCCGGCTAACGGAGGCAGCACGTCGTGCTCGCGTTCCTGCGGGAGCGGCGGCTGCGGTTGCGCTCCGCCCTCCTCGCCCTCGCCCGCCTCCTCTGCGCCCTCCTCCTCGTCGTTTACCATCCGCTGCGCGGAGGGAGACCTTGAGTGCGGAAGCGCGTTGGGAATGCGGGTAAGCCTAGGCGCGTCTCCGTCTCCGCCCATGCCGTCGTCACCACCGGTGTCGTTGCCGTCCGGCAGCCGCGACTGCGTGCGGTGCGACAGCTGGCGCACACGGCCGCTTGCTGTGGCGTCCGCGCCACTTCCACTACCGCTCCCGTGCACGGGCGAGTTGAGGTGGCGGTGTTTGCGGCCGCCGGCGCGGCCCTCTACGCCGCCGCTGCCTCCGCCGCCGCTGCTGTGAGGGCTGCCGCCGCCGCCCCAGGCTGTGTCAGCCAGGCCGCGCTTGTGGCCGCCGCCAGTCGTGGTGGCGCCGCCAGTGGCGTGGCCCACAGGGCCGGAGGCTCCCAATGCTGCCGCAGAGCCACCCGCGGTACCCGCCGCGCCTCCAGTACCGCCGGTGCCACCCGTGTAGCCGGCCGGTGGGGCACCGCATGGCGGCGAGGTGGTCATCGCGTCCGCAACGGCCGCTTCAGCCGCCGAGCCGTCTGCAGCAGCGTCTGAGCCGCCCGAAGGCCCCGCGCCAGGCCCGGTGGGCTGCGTGGTGCCTGCAGCTGCGCCACTGCCGCCCGCGCCGCCCGCATCACCCTGGCCGCCTGTGTCCGAGGCCAGCGCACCATGCGCCCGGCTGCTGCTGCCGCTCCCAGCGTCGCCGGCACCTGCTGTGTCTGGCTCGCTCGTGCCGTGGGCATTGGGAGCCAGCAGCGACTCACCGCAGGCACAGCCGCACACCAACGTGGTATCAGCAGCAGCCGTTGCTGTGGCCACGTCAGCAGCCTCGGCAGCCAAGGCTGCAACTGCAACCACGGCCTTGGCCTCCTCCACCTCGGCATTTGCCAGCGAGCGCGCTTGCTGCAGCTGCAGCGACAAGGAGGTCTTGCGTGCGGCGGCTGGGACAGGCCCCGCCTGCAGCTGCGAGGGGGAGTGCGGGCACGCACTAGCGGACTGGTGACCGGGCGGGTGCTGCAGCCGCGCAAGCGAGAGGCGGGTGGGCTGCGATGGCTGTAGGTGCTGCAGGCCGCCAGCGCCGCTGCTGTAACTGCTGAGGCCCTGTGCAGGGTTGAAGGGTGCACCGGGCAGCAGGGCGCCGCCGCTGCCAGCATCACGGCTTGCTTTGACGCCGTCCTCGACCTTGATGGTCACCGCAGCCGCCTCGAGCGGCTGCGGCAGCCAGCCCTGGCCACTCGGTTGCCGGGGAAGGTGCTGTTGTTGACATCGCAACCCGCTGTCACCCTCGCCATCTGCTGCTTCGCGTTTGTCCGAGTTAATAACCTGCGGCCGCACCATGGCAACGACGTCTCCGCTGCCGCAGCCTGCTGCGCGGCGCTCGGGGTGAGCCCGCTGGCCTGACGCGCTGGCACCCGCGCGTTGATTCTGCAACTGAGCTCGGCCCTTGCCGGCAGCGTCGCCGTCACTGCCGCCGTCACCAGCGTCCCTATCGCCAGCACTGCAAGAGCGCGGCGCAGCAGCGCTGCCACTTCCACAACCACTTACACCGCTGCCGCAGCCCGTGCCGCCGTTACCACTTCCACTTCCGCTAGCTCCCGAGCTTTGCGTAGGCTGTTGCTCCTTTGCCCGCTGCTGCTGCTGTTGCTGCTCAGCATAGCGTAGCGGCAAAGCGCCATCACGCCGAGCGACAGGCCGGCACAAGGGAGACGCCGGCCGCTGTGCCTGCAGTGCGCCGGGCCGCGCGCCATGGCCGGCAGCATTTGTGGTGGCTTGCAGGACGTGTCCTGCCTGTGCAGCCGAGCCGTCACCACGGTGGTTCGGCACAAGTGCGGCAGATATCTGTTGCAGCTGATTCTGGGCCTGGGTCTGTGAGTGCTGCTGCGGTACCGGCGCCAGGGCGGCCCACAGCGCGGCCTGGGAGTTGAGGCCTACAGCGCCGCCGCCAGTGACCGTCTGCAACCAGCACACGCAGCAGTTTATTAACTCGGCTCAGCACGGTTAGCAGGAAATAGTGCATTTACTCGACAAATCTACAATTTCACGCACTGCATGACAACTTAACCCCAGGAATTAACAGATAGGTCTAAAAATGTTCGAGCGTTCACCTGGTGTTGTTGGTGCACGGCATCTAGGGTGCTGTGCCACGCCGCCGAGACAGCCGCCGTGGCGGCAGCCGTAGCCGCTGATACCGTGGCGACTGACGGTCCGGTACCGTTCTGGGCCGGTTGTGGCTGCTGCTGCTGCTGCTGCTGGCCTGATCCCTCGCGGCCGGCATCCTGAAACCCTGCTGGCGGGGGCTGCTGCTGCGAGGGCAACTGCAGCTGGCGCAGCACATCAGCGTTCTGGGCTGCTGCGGCGGCGTCGCAGGAGCGTTGCGGCTGCTGTTGTGGCAACTGCTGCATGCTGCCTCCATTGCCGCTGCCTCCACTCGCGCCAGTCACGGACGGCAATCCCGCTTGTGAAACTGCAGACCCCGGGCGCTGCAGCTGCAGCACGGATCCAACCTGGCCCACATTAGCGTGTGCGCCCAGGCCACCTCCGGAAGCGGCCTGCAGCTGCAGCTGAAGCTGCAGTGGCAGGGAGCCGGCGGCATTAGACTGCCACAGCGCAGCTTCGCCCAACCCAGCCAGGGCAGCTGCTTGCTGCTGTTGCTGCTGTTGTTGCTGCAGGGACATCTGGAGTTGTAGGGCAGGCGGCATGGACAGTTGCAGAGCGGCGGCGGCAGCGAGCGAGGGACCTAACAGCGCAAGGATGGCGCGGGCGGCTGCCGTGGCATCACCTGCATTCTGCGCCTGTGCCTGAACCAGGTGAGCAATCAACAGCGCCTGTTGCTGCTGTTGCTGCTGCTGCTGCTGATGTTGTTGGTGGTGTTGGTGTTGCTGCTGCTGCAGCTGCTGGAGTTGCAGCTGCACCATAGCGTCCGCTTCGCCCGTGGATAGCAAGAGCGACGGGCCGGCCGGGCCGGGAGGGTTCGAGCCCTGCATCGGCGCCGCCGGCCCCGCCCTTGACGATTGAATGCCATCAGATGGCTGCATTATCCCTCAGGTTACCGACGATGCGCAGCGCGTTCGGTCGGTCAACCGCTTCGGGTCGCTGACGGTGCGCGAGTCCTTAAGCCCCTCCGCCTACTTCGCTCGTAGAACCGTCGCTACACGAGCCCATCTGCAAGTTTAGTAACACACACTTACAGTTAGGAGCTTGCGGAAACGCAAGACGGCGCGGAGAGTCCCGCTCTCACGCGCGCGCAAGGTTGCTTTCATCGAAACCCGTCCGCTGGACTCGCCCGGCAGCGCATGCTTCAATTTGTTGAGTTCGGGCGGGGCAAGAGGCACGCCCGTCGCAAAAACACGGTCGCCGACTCGATTCGGTCGCGACCAGTAGGGTCGGTGACGGCAGCCCCCAAGCTCTCTGGGGGATGGCCCCTTGTTGTGAAAACTCACTTGATAGGAGACGCCCGGGGCAGCCCTGGCGTCGAGCAGAGTCCGCGCTAGTGAATCTCTTGGCTAGCGGAGTCTCTTGGTGACCGAAGCCGGCCTAGTCGGTCTTGCTGAGATGCGCCTGTAAATTACGCTTGTAGAGGTCCTGCCGTGAGAAGTAGTCCTGTGCAGAAGCGCCGCGTCGAAAATATCTCAGTCTGCAGGCTCTTAAGCGGCTTGCTCTGAGGTTAGTCTGGTATCAAATATATAGCTAGAATGAAATCGTGTACAGAGAGTGCGCAGAGCACGTTGGTGACCAGGTATCCGAGCCTCGGAATTATCTGCCCATTGGAGAGATATTTTTGGGGCTACCCGGCCTTTGTGCCCGCTGAGATGTGAGGGCCACGTTCTCTCACCACCTAGAGTACTTCAGCATAGAGCTGCACAGCACTTCAGCACCTGCCGAGCAAGGTGGGGTAGCTCGCATACTACACACCGACAACCTGTCCCCTACGTGGGCGGCCCCTGTGCCCTGGCACGTAACGGCTTAACCACGTTCCTACAGCTCTCAACGCAACCAGGTTGCCTATGCCCTCCTCTCGCAAGTACAAGACGTCTCCCGTTTGCCGGGCTGCTACTTTAGCACGCCAGATGGACCAATTTGGGGCTCCATGTTATACACGCACCCCTACCAGCGTCAGGGGTCGTGCATGGTCCTTCGCCTAGCCCCTGCACATCCTTGCACGCTCGTATAGTGAAGGTTAACGTACCCACCCTACAGAGCGTGGGCACGTGTACAACACCCGCCACCGCTCGTGCAAGTCCGCAGCGGGGGCGCTCCCACGCCTGCCTACACACTGGCTGTGCGGCGTACCAACAAGTCCAACACCGGCGTGTCAAACAGCCATCCATCCACATGCTCAGGGCCAAGGCGAGGCCAGGGCGCGGTGTGACCGGACCTGTGTACCGAGGTGTGATGGGGCACATGGAGGCAGAGTAGGCCAGGTGCACCTCGCTCAACCCCCAGTTTCCCCACCCTGGCACCACACGCCACCACACCCTATGCCAACCCCCACCCTGCCGGCCCCACCAAACCCCAAAGCGAGATTAAAACGGCACCTCGTGGACACAATCCAACCCAACGAGGGAACAGCCCGCGTCACCGCGTGCATCAGCACGTGCGGCACCATCCGCAGCCGCGCCCTCAGTACTCGGAAGGTAACTCAGCCCCTGGCCACTCATCTTTGCGGAAGTTTTGCGCCGATGGGGAGGGGGGGTGTTGGGGGGAGGGGCACTCCCTCCCCCCGCACGGGATGCAAGTGTCGCATGGTAGCGTAGGCACCAGCACATAAGGACGGGCGGTGTTCCCACGCCAAGGGCCCCGAGGAGGGGGTTTCGGGGGGGGGGGGCGGGGGCGCTCGCCCCCCCATACAGGAGGGTGCTGGCGCGCGAACGGACGGGCGGCGAAGCGGCCAGGCACGCGCGTCAGTCACGTTCGTGCAGGGCGAGCGAGTAGACAATGGCAAGCACACCAGCTATATAGAGGGCATCCAATTGTAGTATGACGAATGCCAAACCGCAAAGATTGAGCGATTAAGGAGTCTGTCTCACTCTCAACCAGTCAGCAGGGAGCACTGTGCGCACATAATATGTTCTACAAATAGATACTTATTCAAAACATCCCATGATCTCAGTGATGCCCAGAGAGTCGCGTCCGCGGGCAAGCTTGCTGGTGGTGCATTTGGCTCGCTCGCTGCGCTTCAGGGGAACCATCCGCGCGTAGAGAATACAGATCACTCCGATCTATTCAAAATATACTATGCATCGCGCATAGGCCCCTTGGGGAGGTTGCACAATGGGGGGCCAACCGGTCCCGCGCTTCGCATCCCTTCAGCCGATCTTGGCGCTTGCAAAAAAGTAAAGGTGCTGGGCGAGCTGGCTATTCTTCAACATACGAGTCAACGCGTTTCGTTCACCCACCCCACAAAGTGCATCTGCTTTGACCAGCGTTTTCTCACAGCAAACGCTCTTAATAATTAATGGCGCGCCGCTGGGTGGGGCGTCAGGGCGCAAATAGTCAGTTACACTTGGTCGCAGCCTTGAAAGCGGGCTGGGGCGCACGCCAGACCCCAAAAACACGCCAGGAGGCACACTTTGGAACAGCATGTGAAGATGAGTGGGCTTTGTACGCGGGTGGTCTTGCGCCACGATGCCGGAGTTGGGTGCCGGAGTCACATCAAGGTCGCAAGATCGAAACCCATCAGGAACGGTTCGGCTCCGTTACCTGTGTAGGCACTGAACATACTTGTGCCGAACTTCCCCGAAAGAGTGCCATCTCGGCCTTCCTAGGTCGCTGCTCTACGGGTGAGGACGCTGGTGCGGCGGGTTCTGATGGTTTCCCCGCGAGAGCTATCCTGCTTTCTAGAAGCCGGTCTGCGAGCCAGTTGGCGCTGATGCGCCGGGGCAGGAGGAGGCCCCTGATTAGGGAATGCGCGTCACCCAGCGCCGATCTGCGAGCCCGTGTTTCGAGGCGTTACCGTGGCCCAGTATGGCCGGTGGTTGCAGACAACCCCCCTCCCCCAAATTCGCTAGCGTCAGATGATGTTGGAGGGGTTATCTTTGTTGGGCCAACAGCGGACTCGCCACCGGCCTCACCCTAGCTTGTCAGCTTAGGGACTCGCAAGAGGTAGTCTTATGACGCCGACCCACGGCTTAGGTGAGCAGCGCTAGCGTTTGCGGTGAGCCGGGCCTGGGGTTCCTCCCCTCTCCGGAGGCGAGGAGCATGGGGGTCATTCGGGGATCCCTCCTCGGGTGAGCGTGCGTGTCTCGTACGTTTTTGGGGCCCTGGCTAGTCCACGGCTGTCGTCCCACATGTAACCTCTATCAGCTAAAGACCATGTCCCCTCAACGCCATGTAACCCTGCCCTGCCCTGCCATCCGGTCCCCCCCCCCTCCGGTGGCACGTCGTGACGTCGCAGCGTCTAGCGTGCATGGTACCTTCAGACAGCCCATGGCCCCAGTACCCCCACACCTCCATCGTCTCTTGTATGGTGATAGTGGGCATGGACTGCCGGAGTGCAGGTCTGGCTGGAGCTACACCACATTCAGCACTTGAAACGGAAGGTCCTGGAAGGTCTACCCTTGGCTGAGTTAATCTTGCTGATTCTTTGCAGTATTGTAGCTGATTGGCTTTTTTAAGAAGATTTTACCCGTATCGTATGAAAACGGCATTCCTTCTGATGACACGATTAGAAGATTAATGGCGAGAACTAGCGAGGAAACAGTTTATTACATTAGCTCATTACCTCCTAAGGTAAAGACTTTAGCAAAATGTAATAATGTCAAAAAATTTTAACCTCTCAGACAAGACAAGAAAAGGTGGCTATCCCTTGCAAGGGAAAAGTGGTCTGTGCCGCCACGCCACGTCCTCCGTCTGAGGCCGAAGGTTCCGATACTAGCCTCATCTCCCGGACATAGCCGGGGTCGGTTTGTACAGGCACCGCCCGCCATATGTGCCCAGTCGCGCCCAGCTATCAAGCACTAGTGCAGCAGGCAGCAGGCCAACCAGACAGCAAGGAAAACCTCTCAACACCCTTGCCGCTGCAGCCGACTGCCAGACAAATCTAGCGTGGGTACAGTAAGATAAGGTTTCTGCACGCAGCATACCCGTATCACGAAGTCACAATGCTGGTGCCACACCTGCCTCAACACTGTCCCATCGCACACAATATGCACCAGCAAGTGTTGTGGATAGCTGCCCGTCCGCCGAAAGGTGAAAGAATTTCTCTCCTAGAGCACATAAGCACTAGAGCTCATTACCGTAGTGCTTCAAGTAATCACATCACCAAGCTCTCATTCACACCATTTGCTGTGGGTGCCCAGGGCGCGGATCGCAAGCGGACGTCCTCAAGCTCCTTGCCTGGACGTTCAACAACTGTCAAGGCGGGTCCGTGCGCCTCAGTGCCCCAGCACGTAACAGCGCAACCACGGTCCGACTACGCGAACCAGGCGTAACCAGGTTGCCTGCGCCCTCCACTTCTTACGCTGCATGTAATCTACTCGCCTGAGCTTGCCCGTTATCGACATCCCTCAATGGCTGGCGCGCCAAGCAAACAAGCGTACTCCACTGCAACAGGCACGGTCAGGAATGCACCCTTGGCTTGTTATCGCACAACAATGGCCGTCTGCACAGGGCACCATGCGTGGTCCTTAACCTGCACCCCATTCACTGTTAGTGACTGCCCCACGTTCCAAAACGCGTACGCAACATGACCGGCCGCGTTCACAAACACCTTCGCGGGGTCAGGTATGGTGACACAGCCAATCGCTGTAGAGCAGGACTTCAGGATTTCAATCTTGTAGCGCTCCTTCGCTGGCTTGATTGCTCCATTTAGCGTGCCTTTCAGGGAATAGATCGAACTTGTGCGCGTATTTCTGCCGCTGTCCTTGAGATCCTTTATTGTAGAAATGCGCTTGCCGTCCACCTGCGGGCATTGGGAATGCAGGCAGCGGAGTATGGCAGTGAACACGCAGAAGTATGGGGGTTGAGCAGGTTGGTGTATAGGGCCGCTGTGTTGATGCGCATTGTCCGCACCAGCCATTCCTGGCATAGTTCGCCAGCATTTATATAGACGTTTAACTCTTGCTTGAACTAGTCGCAATCTGCATTGTCTGGTCTCGCGCACTGCTGGACTGTTGCACCCATAACCAAGCCACCCCCAGCCACACACAGTACTTACCTGGATCCGGTACCAGGAGCTGGTCTCGCGGTAGGGCGTGCGATCCAGCTCGGGCGACCACCTTTGCACACCGAGTGTGGCATTGAAATAAGCAAAGTTGACCTGGGGATGAACGGCGGCGGTGGCACAGGGCACCAACTGGTTGCAATTGGCATGGGGCACGCGTGGGCCGAGGCAGGTATCCTGTTTAACTTGCGCAGGTGCACACCACATCTGCGGCTCTGGCAGGTGCTCGTGCGGCGCCTGAAACCCCAAGGGTTACGCGGGGCCGGCCCGGGCCTACCTGGCGGATGGGGAAGGTGGCCGGCTGCACGTCACCGAACGAGGTGGTGTTGACGGGGCTCATGCCGCGGGTATCCAACCAGAATACCAGTTTGTCATGCCCAGCCAGCCGCTGCTCTGTCATGTTGAAGTACAACAACCATGTGCCGTACTCCTGCTGCTGTCGAGTGCACTTGCCAAAGTTCATGAAATACTGCACCATCGGCTGTTCACGTGGCGGCGGACGCACTGCACTTGCGGGAAGGGACACCAGGAATAGCAGGAGCGTGGACCACGGTATAGACCACGGTATACAGCGCTTGCCAGAGCCTGACGGCCACAGTTTCCTGCAGCTCAGTCGTGGGCGCATGGCGCCCGCAGAAGTCACGGCCGATCAGCAGGAGCTTCTGTTGGGGCAGGTAGGCGAGGGAGTTGGGTGTCGGTTGGGACGCGCGCGGTTGCCCGCCTGCATAATATTACATACAATGGTACTGACCAGTAGAATGCTCTTTGACTTACTGTCAGGGAGATCCCGAGCGCAAATGTTTTAGATTGCTGAATTGCGCAGGTTCCCGGTGCTCAAGCCATCGACAAGATGCCCGTATGTCAATGAATGCACTGCATCTTAACAGCTCATGTTCTCAGAGTGGTAAGGGTATTTCACTAAGCAGCTGGTGTTCGCGCGCGTGGGGGCATACAGGCAAGCGTTCTCGTGATTATAACAAGTACTGGACATTGTGTGGTGGGCCCATTAGACTCCGCCATGAAACTGGCAAGGTTTCGGCCCAAACCTGCATCGCTGTATAAAGTCAAGTCTACCCGCGCCGGGAAAGAAGATATTGACAGATTATGTCAGGATTTGGGCCTCAGACATTGTATCTATCTAAAGATGTGGTGTGGACGACTGGGGCCCCAGCCTTCTCTGCCAGGGCCCTGTCCTCACGCGGGTACCACTCCGGCAAGTCCCTAGGGACTGCGTGTGTCCAATGCCCTAGACTGCCGAAATGTTATCATATGACATATAATAAGGTCCCTGAATGATTTCCGGGCATAAACTCGCGCGGGAGCCGAAGTCGAAATGCTAAATGTTCGCGCTCGCCAGGACTTACTGGAATTCGCCTTACGCTGTCCGGATGACATATACAGGTGAACCTTAGTAGACGGCACTAGATACAGGCCCAAAATACCGCCTATGCGAGATATGGGCTCTGGTCAATTTCGCGACTTGAGCCCTGGCCAACATGTTTTGTCCTCTGCCGAGCGCTAATGTCCACTAATGATGTAAGTTATGTACCTACAAAAAGGCGGCGTCTAAATACTGCGGTAGGATTTGCCTCGGGCGACTCCCAGAGCCCTCCGAGCGTGCGGGTTTGGCTAGGAGCATGCACCCCCCCGGACTATTGTGCACATAACTTTTTGATGCCTATTCTTTTTACAGTGGCGATTGCGTATCCTGCATACACTGTGCGTACGCTATCCATCACGCTATCACGCTTTTAGTTTTCACGACGAAACTATTTGCGTGTCCCACTGCACACCCCATGCACGGCTGCAGCCGTACGGCCTTTCAGGAATCATCTGTCTAGCTCCGCACCATAGTAACCGCATACTACACAACGACACAGGACACAGCAAATGACCAGAGTGGTACCCGCGTGGATGCACTTCCCCGCCACAGGAGCCATTCCTGCCCCCTGCCCCCTGCCCCCTGCCCCCAACGAGACGAAGCCATAGGTATGCTGGCGGCCTTGTCAGATGATTCCTGTGGGGTCTACCAGGCTGTCAAAGTTTGGACACAGCAAATGACCAGAGTGGTACCCGCGTGCCTGTCCTCCGCCGCTGGCGGCCGTGGCCATGCTGCTGTCCATCCTGGACGGGGCTGGCCCACAAGCTCAGCCCAGGGGAGGTTCCATATGACTACACATTTGTCCAGGTTACAATAATAAAGTCTCAGGAGCAGGCGCTGGGGGGTCCGAACACCTTTTGGCCGGGTCCCATGCAGCCCGGGCTGGATCCAGGCTGAGTTGCATACCCCCTCCCCTGCGGGCTACAGTGGCCACGGTGGTGTAGTGTGGTGTGCACAGTCCACACGCCATCCACGTGTGCCTTCCTGTGTCACACATTCCAAAGCTTCCCCTTGAACCTCTAGCACAGTAACCAACTCCCCGATGCCCCACACCCCTATGGGACTGGGGCGACCTCGACGGTCATGCAGCAATGAGGCGCGCCGACAGGCATGGCTCGGTAACTTGCCCAAACTTGCAGCTTTCTTGCCCCCCATGTTTGCCATTAACCTATTATGCTACATTTAGTACAGAACATCAGGGCTCGGTCGCTGTTATCGCGGCCTCGATGTACATTGTCCATACTCGCTTAGTCGCTTCTCGCTCCAGCTGAATCTGACCCGCCACCTACTTGCAATCAAGAGGCTTTGCCGGGTACTAATACGTCACACCCGCGGTTTGCGCCAGTGTTGAGTTTGGTCCCGTCGGGCGGACGCCCAACCCCACCCCAAACTACAATACGCAAGCTTGCGTAGCCACAGTCACCGCGAGCGCACTGCCGCCAGCCACGCACGGACAAGGGTTCCTGAATCGCTGCGCTTCGGGGGTTCAGCCCAGAAGCTCCTGGCCAGCAGCCATTACGCAGCGTGCGGCTTCACTGCGTCGCTCTTGTTGACGGCCTTCTTATCCTCTGACAGGGCCTTCACCGCCGCCAGCAGGGACTTCCACGCCTGCAGCCCCAGCGCCACCGCCGCCTCAATGGGCACCTTGTACATCGCGTACAGGTTGATCTGAGGGCACATGGGTGGAGGTGGGAGTGGCAGCTCACGCGCACTGTTGTGGGCCGGCCGGCCAGTGTGACTCTCGTCAAGCTCCACCCCCTGGGGGTAGTGTGCATAACTCTTGTCTCCAGCCCCTCTGCACCCAAATCTCCGCCATCCGCCGGCTCCCGCGCTGCACCCCGCCCCACGCACCAGCAGGTTGTGGCCCTTGGATAGCACGGCGTCGATGTGAGGGCCGTACTGGGCCATGGCCGGCTTGTAGTAGCGGTTGTACAGGTAGGCAGCGCCCTGAGTGCGTAGGGGCGGGTAGGCGGGTAAGGAAGAGGATACGACAAGAGGCCCTCGCCAACAGCAAGTGGTAAGTCTGCAGTGCTGGGACTGCGAAGGGCATGCCACTGCCAGCTAAGTCTAAGTCTAAGGTAACACCGGGCAATAGACTGGGCACTTCCAACACCTTGGGCATTCGCATCGGTTGTGAGCATCTTCGGTAACTAACTCCTTTACCCCTGTGTCGACCATACACACTGGATGGAGTTTGTTACCCCTGTGCCGCTAGCACCTCTGTCCCCACCAAATGCTTCAGTTATCCAGCAGCATGCAGCACACATCCAGTACCAAGCAGACACCTCCCAGCCATCCAGCACACGGTCAGCTCGCACTCCTGAGCACGCACGCTTCCCCTGCACGCACCCCGCCTGCTGCCTTACCCGGGTCTGGGGCAGCTGCAGCCACAGCAGAGCCGCGAACTTGGCGTGGTAGTAGAAGGGCACCTTGCCAAGAGCCTGAGGGGTGAGGGCGCCATGCGTGGAGAGGGAGGCAGCGGGGGTGGTGAGCGAGGAGCACGCAAAGGCCGACGCGTCCCGATCGAATGAGAAACCCAGGGCAACATAGGTTCGTGTCTGCCGCCGCTGCACGCCCAGGTGATTACGCATCGGTGCTGCGTTCCGATGCGACACGCTCCTTGGTGCACGGTCTCCGTATCGTGCGTCTGTGGCATCCATTGCACCTCGGGTGGCAGGCGCAGATACCCCGGCACCCTGCTGCCTCACCTGGTCCGCCAGGTGCTCCGCCAGGATCATAGAGCCGTACAGCGTCCAGTACGTTAGCCACTGCACAGCGCGGAGGGGGGCGCCGCCGGGGCGCGGCGGGGTTTGCGCGGTTTGTGGGTCGGGCCGTGTTGCACGGTTCGGCACATCCGGGTGGTATCTGGGTCAACGCTAACCTGCACGTCATCGGCGGTGTCCTTGCTCTCGATGGCCTTGGCAGAGGCGTAGACGGGGTAAATGGTGGCGACCGTGTTGCTGTGGATGTGCAAAGCGCGAGGGGCAGCGCGTTGCAATGTGTGGGGGAGTCGCGGGGAGGCAGGCCGAAACCCCAGGAAAAGTACGCCCTTCCGAAGCAAGCTACCCAGCTACATAGATTTAATACACATAATGCACAGACCAGTAACAATGCTCTATGTTGCGCGGCCTGAGCCCCCCAAACCTTTCCATCAAGGGTTGCCATGGCCAAGCACCAAGCCAAAATATCCTTACCTTGCAGCGCGGAAGATCACACCGCCCATCTGTGGCTCAAGGAGCACCTTCAGCCCGAGCGACGCTGCAACAGGAACAGGAGTGGGCGCGGCCACAGCGACTGGGGCAGCGGTACCGGTAGCTAGAGCAGCCTTCAGGAATGGCGCCGCAACCTGGTTCGCAAAGCTTAGGAAACCGGACGCGAGCTCCGCAACTTGTTCTGCCATTTTCTCCGTGCAAGGCTCCGTTGGTTAGGAACAGAGATTGCGCACACTAACAGGCTATGATACTGTACAAGTAGCCTTGTGTTTCTTATTCGTTGAATCTGGCAAAACCCGGCGTGGTTGGCAGGCGAAAAGTCTCCGACACCATGCCGCATACAGCTCGTTTGTCCCGTTTCGCAGGCGGACCATAATGAGTACCACTGCTACAGCATATAAAACCCAACCCAAACCCAAAGCGGCGCGCTGCACCGTGCAAGCGTCTGCCCGCATTACATGCAACACTTTCCGCGCCTTTACGAGCCCTATGCATCAAACGCTTAAATAATTTACTGCGCTGCGCAGTAGACAAAGCGGGGCGTAAATAGTAAAAGGGTGCATTTGGTCTGGCGCCGCTTGGCTGTTTGGCACGAGTGCGACTCGGATGCCTTTGGTCGAGTCCGCCGGGGAGGCCCTCCCCTGAGCTGTATCTGCATATGTCACGGTGTTAGGATTAGACGAGGTTACTTGCGACCTTCAGATTAGTGTAAGTCACGGTGTAAGTTGCGTTGGGGGGGTGTAGAAAGCTCGGGTTCTTACCCTATGCTCAAATTTACAGAGCTTTAGGAGAGCATTACGCAAGCACTTTATTTTTTCAGGGGGTGTCTGGTGAGGAAGTTCTGGGCCGTCAAAGTTGGGGGGTCGGTCGTCGTCCTGGGTAAAAGGGGGATCCAATCTCAAACCTGAAACCGCCGGGTTTCGGCAGCCCATCCTGGCGGATTTCGGAAAGCGCCCCACAAGCAAGACTAGTGGCCAAACGCAGCGGTACGAGGCTCATATGTGCACGTTATGTCGTAGTAAGCACAAACAAAGCGTGAGAGGGCTAAGTTGCGCGTCCGGGGCGTGGACATGTCGGACATGCCTCCACGTTCTTCGCATGCGCACTGACACGGCTGGGCTCTCAAGCGCTGGTGCACATGCATTCACGGCGTATAAGGCTGCCGATGCACATTTTACATTCGTCACGCGGCAGAGAGTTGAGCGCGGGGTGGGCTGGGTCGACGGGATTTCCATGGATAGGATCCCACCTGTGACCAAAGTTTCAGAACAGGACCTCTGCTGATGGCACTGAGTGATAGTGCTCGTCAAGGAGGAGGAGTTCATTGACACCACTTTGGTGCAAAATGGAGGGGTTTCAAACGTGACTCCTTCAACAATCCAACGCGCGATTTTTGACACACACCATACACAAAGGCACCCGCCTTGTTTGCCATCTTCTGGGGTCTGGGAATCAGCTGCACCCTGCGGGACTTCACCAACCTGCCTTAACACTGTCCCATCGCACACACAAAGGCACTTAGGCACCCGCCAACCAACATTCAAACGCATACCAGTGCCGTAAGCCCGTAGCACGGTAGCAGTCCAGCACTTTGATCAGCCGTTCGTTTCCTGCGCCTGCAAGGGACCTAGAGCGCCGCCGCTGCGTGCTCCGCCAGCAGCAGCGTGAGGCGTTTAACAATTTCCGCGCCAGACGGCCGTTCGTCGGGGTTCTGCCGCCAGCAGCGCTGGATCAGAGAGCGCAGGCCGGGTGGGCAGTGTGGGTGGTCAGCGGGCGCCATGGTAGGGCGCTGGCCCTCGATCGCCACCTGCACAAGCATTGGGTCGGATACGGTAGGGTAGCAGCCGTCATGTTGAGGACATGAGCAAGTAGGGACGCACACGCATTTTCGAGCATTCTCCCATACCGTGCACATCCAGGCATGCATTACTTCCCCGCCTCCCTCCGAGTGCCATTCCCTGCATCACTTCATTCGCTCACCAAGTACCCGACCACGGCGCTGCGAGTGCCGGTCCAGGGCCGCTGGCGTGTGACCATCTCGTTTATGAGCACCCCCAGCGCGAACACGTCGGACTTGTCGCTCACGGCCGCCTCGCCGCCCGCCGCGAAGTTCTCTGGAGCCATGTAGGGCGTGGTGCCCACCTCCACGTTGGTTGTGGCCAGCAGTGTGCCCGCCTTGAAGCGAGCCAGACCAAAGTCGCCCACCTTGGCAGTGCCGCGCTCGTCCAACAGCACGTTGGCCGGCTTCAGGTCGCGGTGCACGACTGCGCTAAACAAACATGAGGGCAAGAGAAGGGGTAAGCCGCATGGTCGGACAGGTTGGTGTTCTAGGACAGCGGCGGCGGGTGCTGAAGTCTTTCAGGACCAGAAGGACAGTGACTGCTGTGTACTCACCGGTTGGGTGCAGGTACGCCAGAGCCTGCATTAGGGGCAATGGGAGGCACGCACAAAGAGGGCGAACGTCAGGGATATGTACGGTAATCCACTTGGCACTGAGTACTGGGCACTGCAAACCCAGAAGCGATGGCACTCACATTTGCCACATCCCTGCAGATGCGCAGGATGTCGACCAAGCCGTAGTCGTGCAGGAAGGCGCCAGAGCCATTCAAATGGCGGGCTGTGGGACAAGGTAAACAGGTTGTGTCAACACATTTGGAGATGTTAGGAAGGGACCGGCAACGGCAGGGCTGCACCATAGGCCGTGCGCACCGCCTTCTAGCCGTATACACACACGGATGGCACCCGGCACGCCTCTCACCATGAATGACGCGGCTCAGGGGCACATGCATAAGCTCCTCAACCTGTGACCGGTGAGGCAGGTGGTAGCAGGGGAACAGTCATTCGCATTCTCGTGGCACATCAAGGACGTGGAAGTACATAACCGTTGGCAACCCGACCTGACACATTGTGAAAATGCGGCACACACTGGCAGAATGTCACAGGAGCTAGCACTCTTTGCCCAGCGGTGCCTGTGACTCACCAGGAAGGGCATGTCGATGGACATGCCGGGAGGCACGGAATATGATGTGGCGCCAGACTTGCCGGACCCAGACCCTGCGTCCCCACCGGCGCTCGCGGAGCTGGTCTCCAGACCGCCGCCGCTGCTGTTGCGCACTGCCCCTGCGGCTGTAGTTGTCGGGTCCAGGCATGCCCCGTAGTACTTGACAATGTTGGGATGGTCCAGACGGCTCAGCACCGCCACCTCCGCCTGCAGCATGCGCAGCTGGCCACGCAGCTCCGGTGACAACGGCACAGGGTTCAGCTGTGCCAGCGCGGCTGGCAGAGCCGCGCCGTCGCCGACCGCTCTGTCGCTGCCATCACCTGCTGATGTGGGCACAGCTGCAGCTCCCCCCTCCTCGACTGCCGCCGCGGCCAAGTGCATGAGCAGCTTTACTGCGACTGGGATGGTCGCGCCCTCGGCAACGCCAGCAGCAGGACCCTCCCCAGGCGGCAGCGTGAGCATGCCGCGGTACACAACACAGGAGCAGCCTGCGAGGTAACAAGGTGGCTAGTGACAAAAACGTTGCACACAAACTGAAACAAGAAGGTGGCTCTCTTTCTCAAGGGGAAAAGTGGACTGTGCTGCCACGCCAAGTTAATGCAATGTCTGAGGCCGAAGGCTGAATTTGACCCGCCGCCTATATGCGATCAACAGGCTTACAGGCTGCACACAAACTAGTAAAACTGCAGGTGCGGCACAACATTACGGGTAGCTGGCCCTCGAAAACCCATGAGAGCTCTTGGCCACGCACCTCGACCGAGAATGCCTTTCCAGTCAACCGCCACATTCTGCAATGGTGCCAGAAGAGATGAGGCATTAACGGGCCCGACATCAGTCAATTGCGTGCGCGAATAATTGGCGTCGGGTACAAAACTGCTGGGATGGCACGCAATAAGACTGTGATGCTACAGCCGGATGTGCGCGTGTGTGTGTGTGTGTGTGTGTATGCGCGCGTGCGTATGTGTGTGACCTTTACCTTGCCCAGCATTAATGGTGGCGGCCCCGCCAGCGACTCGTTACTTCCCGTCGCCACGGCAGCTGCCGCCAACGCCACGCCCTCTGCGCTTGACATGGGCCCAGGTGGTGTGGTGGTATCCTCTTGCTTCACTGAGCTCGGTGCGGGCGGGCTGTAGGCACCACCGCCGCTGGCTGTGTTGTGTGCTGCGACGACGGCCGCAAGCACTGGCGGCTGGTAAGGGCCAGCCCCTGTGCTGCCCCTCCCCAAGTTGACGACGGAGCCAGCACGACCGCTTGCGCCTGTGCCGGCATGAATGCGGTGGTTGCATAAAAAGGAGAGTCATGCTAGCTGGATCACAATGGAGTGTGTGTATGTTTGTGTCTTGGTAAGCACATGGGAGGAAACACATTGTGTCCACCTGAGCCCATTTCTCGGACCAGTAAGCATGACACGGCTGCCTGAAGCCCGCAGCGACTAGCGCTACAACGCTTTGCCAATTTCATCGTGTGGTACGCAGCTTTCGGGTGCGTTCACTTCCCCTCCATGTGCCACTCGTCAGCCCCTCCACAGGCGACGCACCTGGCGCGAGGACGACCTCCATGGCTCGGTCTGTGCTAGGCCGGGGGTGCGGCGGTAGGTGCATGGGACATGCAGTCAGTCGAACTCATGAATCATCTATGGCACTTGCAGCACCGGGGGCAACTCAAGTGGGGCCCGGGACGTGACAACTCACACTACGTGGTACGCCGCACCTTGAGCACCAGTAATGCCTGTACGAGCGGACGGCTTTCTCTTGTCACACCACAGCCCGCCTCCCCCCCCCGCCATCTCTAGCTACCCACCTGCGTGCGCCGGCACCAGGTTGCCCCGCGCTGTGAGCGACGAGTCCGCCGCCACACGTTGGGCCGTGAGCGACGGACCCACAGTGGAGCCCTTGCGCGGGGTGGCGGACAGGCCGCTGCCGACACCAACGGCCGCCGCGGCTTCAGTCAATGCCTGTGGCGCTGCCCACACATCTGTCCCACCTGGCCCTCCGGACAGGTCGGGCCCAGATGTGGCCTGGCTACCTGCTTGCCGGCTGTCTGTCCCGCTGGTTCCAGTGCTACCCGCTCCAGTGGTGCTGCTACCGTACATGGTCCCGCTAACAGCCGCGGTCGTGCCCGTCCAGTTAGATGCCGTAGAGGCTAGCGGTGCGCCAGCCTTGGTGCCATCACCGCTGCTTGCGCCAGCAAACCGTAGCCCGCCAGAGCTGCTGCCGCCACTTCGCGGGGCACCAGCCACCGCTCCGGTACCAGCTGCGGCGGCCGCGGCCACAGCTGCGACCATCGCCGCCCCGTGCCCCAGCAGCTGGGCCTCGCCGTCCTCTGTCTGGTGGTCATGCGCCCCCAGCAGGTCGCCGTCCAGGTCCAAGTCAGTGTCTAGGTCATCATGCGCCACAGCCTCCAGCAGACCCATGCCTACGCCCATGCCATCTGCTGGGCGCCATGCAGCAGCTGCTGCCGCAGCCTGACTCCCGCCCCGCACCGCACAGCCCACGTCGCGACCCGCTGCGACAAGCTTTGCCTCCTGCCGCACAGCCGCCGTACCCGCGCCAGCGCCGGCAGCAGTGACAGAGGTTGTCGACAGTGCCACTGCATTTCCCGTGTCGCGCATTGATGAGGGGGAGTTGTCTGTCGGCAGCCAGTCAGTGGAGGTGCCGCCGCAACCATGAGCCTCTGCGAACCTCGGGTCAATGCCGCTAGCACCTGCCGCCACTAGGGCCATACTTCCGCCCCCATGATGGCCGCTGCCTGACGTCGTTGCGTCCAACCTTATGCTGGCTTTGCCCCCGCGCGCATCAATGGAGTCCGACGGATTCTGCTTTTCCAGCTCCGGGCTGCGGCGTCGGCGCAGCAGCAGAAGAGCTGCCGCCAGCAGTCCGACTAGCAGCACTGTCCCGCCCACCACGGCACCGACTATGATCCCAGTGTTGTTGCTACTGCTCGTGCCGGGGCTTGAGCCGGTGAGCTGCACGGTCGACGTGGTGTTGGTGCGGCCATCGGTAGCGCCGCCCGCTGCCGCCGTGTCCACTACGGGCGGGGCGAGCGGCGGCGGAAGGGTGGGCGGCGGCGTTGGGAGAGGACTGCCCCAGGCCAACACTAGGTCTTCCACATACGAGCCCACGTGACCCTGAGGCGGCGGGCGAGGGCAGGGCGGGGTAAGTGGACGTATGCGTTGGAGCATGTGCTGGCCTCTGATGCATGGTTTCCAGGCATTCAAGGCAAATCGACAAGCTTCATATTTCTCTTGACCTCTGTCTCCTGCTGCGTGCCTGCCTGCCCGACCACTCACCGCCATCCCAAGCAGGTACCCGCCCGCTGGCGCCGCCTCCGTGAAGCCGCGGGTGCAGCGCGCATGGCGGCTCCAGGCGTGTGTCAGCAGGCGGCCAGTGCTGGTGTGCAGGACCAACCGTTCCACGAAGCCACCCGCGCACACACTCACAGCCACCACCACCTCCCCAGGCACCAGCGCCATGCCCTCCCAGCCACCACTGCTCTCCACGCCCGCCACACGCGTCGCAGTAATACCGGCGGAGGGGCCCTGCTGGCTACTCGTGTTGAGGTGCAGTCGCAGGCCCGCAATGAGGTCAGAGGCGTCTGAGCTGTTGTCAGCAAAGGAGGCGCGACTCAAAGAAAGGCCCGCCAGCGGCAGCTGCAGTGAAGACACGTCGACATCACCGATGTAGGTGCCGGGAAGTGTGATAGAAGCTGCTGTGATGGGGGCAGCGGCTGTGCTGTTGCCGACTGTAGCCGCAGTGGTGCTGGTGGTTGTGTTGCCTGCGCCTGCTGTCTGGCTTACTGCTGCTGCCGGTGCGTCCGCGTCAGCTACGAGTGACGCCAGCTGCTGAAGCAGAGCCGCCTCCAGCTGCGGGACCGCCGCCAGCGCAAAGCCGCAGGAGCCGGAGCTGAAGGGGCCGGCGCCGTGCTTGGCAGACAGCCACACGGAGTGGCGGCCTGCGCACGGGGTCATGCGCAGGGCACAGGGGAGCGCACACGGCAGTTGCTTGGAATGGTTTGAGCATGCTTGAGTGATGACTACACTCCATCCATCACTAATCTCATGGTACCGGTAATGCAACACCGTGCTGCAGCGCGACCTTTTCATTCCCCAGCGCTCACCTGGCTTCCATACAGTCGCGGCGGCGGGTGGGGCAGCGGCCGTTGTGCTAGACGGCTGCTGCAGCCGCCTCAACTGGCCGGCAAGTTGCTTGGAGGTTGTGGCGGATGTGAGGCCTACAGCTCGGCACATGGCAGCGGCCGTGATGCCGCAGGGGCCCAGACCCACGATGGTCTCATCGTAGACCCCAGCTGGCTGAGGGCCGTATTTGCCGCGGATACACGCATACCCGGGTGCCGCCTTGACATAGTCAGGATCCGAGTGGAACCACATGACAGCTGCGCGCATAGGTACCCGGGACATGGCATGTAACGCATGAGGAGAAAGGTGGGCGTGCAAGAGTGGATGGGCGACAATTATGCCATGCGTCAGCGGTCACACGAGCGCACTCACTGTCTTTGATGGCGGTGTAGGCTCCGCGCCGCATGGTGCCGCTCACAGTGAAGCCCAGGGAATCAGCCACACCCACCATCTCCCAGCTTAAACCCAGATGAGTGCTAGAGCTGCGGTCGACAGGTTGAGCACAGTACAGGTATAGAACGGTCAAGACGGGGCGTCCTGTGTCCTGTGCTCTCAGCACGGCCTTCAGGCCTTATGAGGAACCCAGACCTTGCTGTTGCGCACTCACTTGCAGAACGCCAGCGCGTCTGAGTATGTGACGGGGCCGTCGGTTTTGAGGACGTACAGCACAGGCAGCGGCTGGTGCGGGTTTGAGGCCGACAGGGGCGCGGAGGCGTAGGCCGCGGAGGGGCTGGTGACAGTGGAGGTCCAGTTCACCACACGGCTGCCGTTGACTATCAGCGGCGTGTTGGAGGCATCCAGGAGCAGTGGGGTGTAGGATGACAGCGGGGGGCTGGGCGGCCGCACGAAGGTAAGCAGTGGTTGCTCCGGCAACACGCCGCACATGCCGTAGCCAGACATGCAGCCGGTCTGCGTACATGAGGATCAGGTTCAAGGCGCGCGGGCAATACGCCGGTCGGTATGTATTCTACAACCTACCCCGCCCCCGCCCAAACCTGCACCCGCCCAAACCTGCACCTGCCCAAACCTGCCCAAACCTGCACCTGCCCAAACCTGCACCTGCCCAAACCTGCACTTGGAACATGGAACGTACCGCAAACCGCGCAAACGGTTCTGGCGACCCGACACAGGCCCACGCACCTGGCAAGGCGCGACACCTGTACCACACACAGCATACAGACGATTGCGCCCCCACGTCCTGAGGGCAGACACACGAGCGCATGTGAGTGGTGGGCCAGCATATGACTAGTCGTCTACTGGCAGCCCAACGCACTTCACGTGTTGCAGTACTCTCTTCGTTCGCTGCAAACGACACCACTCACATGACACCGCAGCACTGGTTACTATTGCATACAGCTCCGGTGGCGGCGCCGCACTCGCCCGGCAGGCCCAGCTGCCGCGCACTGGCGGCGACAGGTGGGCGGGAGGCGGGGCAGGCGCCGCCCCCTGCGGGCAGCTGCGGCGGCAGGTCTACTGACATGGGTGGCGGCGGGCTGCCGCCAGGAGGCACCGCCCAGATGGGCCGGATCTGCGATGGACGTGAGAAGGGGCGGGTGAGACATGTGTGTGAGAGTCAGCAGGTGTGGCACAGTACCAGGCTCACCGACCCATTACCGCGCGTTACAAGCAGGACGTTGCACGTGCGCCAGGGCACCTACCTGGTAGATGAAGGACACATCCATGTCATACGGTGGTCCCGCGGGCCACAGTGTCTGGTTGAGTGACCAGCCAGCAACCGCAGCCAGGTACCCGCCTGGGGGCGCATCCTGCCTGCGGGCGGACGCCAAGCACGGTGTAGGAACAGGTGGACAGCTGCATAGCAGCTGCCTGCACGTGGCCCCACGCCCGCTTCAACCGTGCGCCGCCGCACCTGAACCATGCGGTGCAGTAGCCGCGGCCGAACTGCAGGCTGCGGCCGGTGCGCGTCACGAAGTACAGCCGCTCCAGCTGCACGCCAGGGAGGTAGCAGCCCTGCAGGTAGGGGGGTCAGGCAAATGGGGCGGGTACTTGTTCGTGAGCGTTCGGAAGACGGAACTTGGTTGAATAGGGGCTGATGGAACGGATTTTGGCCTGGCTCCATGTGCATGACATTGAAGCCAGCAGAGCGCAGCTGGCAGCTGGCAAAGAGCTCCTGCCATCCTTGTGTGCTCACATGCGCCCACCGCCGGCGGACCACTGGCCCTGCCCACCTGCACCGACACCACGTAGTCGTGAGCGTCCGGCACCACGTTGTACACCTCAAATGCGGCACCATAGTCACGAGTGAGGTCAAACACACCCTGCAGCCGGCGCAGTGGGGCGGGGCGTACGTGCTGGTGAGTGTGGACGGGCAGCTGACGTCGGCACACACCACGTGGCAAGCGAGTTGAGGCGAGGTAGTGGTGCCTCCTGGGTGGTCTAGCCCCACGGCTCTATCCGCCCTCAGGCGTCGCATTCACATTTGTTCGCGGTGCTGCAGCTGGCGCGTGTGCATGTGCAGCACGCAGGGTTCCACCGCCGGCGGCACGACTGCAGCTACAAACTTACCCAGTACGCGCTGTGGTTTCCCGCCAGCTGGTTCCTTTGGTCCCAGAACAGCTCCCAGCTCTTCGCCACGGACGCGGCTGAGTCTTGCACAAGCCGCAGCGCGTACACGTTGTGCCCACCGCCCCTGCAAATGAAGTCAGCGTGTGTTGTCGCTATCAGGGGAGAGCACTTCATTCCTGCCGGCCCGCACGCACGCACCTGTACAGCATGCTGACCGGCGGCCCCGTCTGCCACAGTGCAGGGGTGCTGTTGAAGTAGGCAGTGATGGAGAGCGGTGGGCTGAAGGACCCCACCGCCTCCCCATCCGCCAGGCTCCAGCCCCATGTATCGGGGCCCAGTTGCGCGGCCGGCGAGGGCTGCACCCGAGAGGCCAGGTAGGAGCGGTACCAGGGCAGGCTGGTCTGTGGGGCGGGGCGAGGGGAGGCAAGGAAGTGCGAGGGAATGTGGCAGACAGGGGGGGTCGGCGGCGCATTGGCAAAGCAGGTAGAGACTTATGCGTGCAAGCGGCGTGCAGTATCCACGCAATACGTTATACGTACCCTGCCTAGCATCACAAATCAAACGCGCCCCATGCCACAGCCACGCAACACACTGAACACCTAACTCGCCCACCTGCCACCCGCGCTGCTCCGCCGCCTCGGCGTCCACGCAGACAAAGCCCAGTGTCCAGGTGCACGTAACGTCAGTGGCGCTGAACATGGACGTCCCCAGGTCGAACCAGAACGCCCGACAGGTACGGCTGGAGTCCCAGACCCTGCAGCATGGGGGCACACGTACGCCATCTCCCGCTACCGCGCTGCTTTGCAACTCACATGGTCCAGTGGCAACCCGCGGCGGCCCAGCGCTCGCCTCGTCATGAAAGACGTGCGTTGAGGCAGGTGATACATCAATGAGGCTAAGCAAATTCCCACAACAACACAACACATGCATTCGAGTGTGTACATGACAACCAGAGCACCAGCCCACCAGAGATTATAGCCAGCCTGGTCGGGGTCCGACGTCAGGCCGTAGCCCTCGATGATGGCCTGTGCAAGACGACGACTGCTGTGAGCAGTGCTGTGATAGCAACTATGTATGCTGATCTATGCTCCCGGGCTCAACACAAGCCAAGTCCACACGCACTGAGCAGCTGCCGTGCTCCGTGCATGTGTAGCATGCGGAACTTGGGTTGTAAGGTAACATCCTGGCAACCCACATTTGCGATGTCGGGCAGCGCGGTGGTTGCATGTGCGAATGTTGGGATGAGCGCCTCGAAGTGAAGCACTGAGCCCGGCCGCCCGCCCGGCAACAGGTTGTCGTCCGCGCATGTGGCCACCGCGTCCACAAATGTGAGGGGTTCGTAGTGTAGGACGTAATCTGTTGGGCAGGGCGCACGCACAAAAACAATTGGGCATGGATGACATCGTGTCAGTCCTTCTTGCCTTAGAATCCCACGGGACTGCAGTAAGGCGCGCGTGTTGGAGCTAGGCAGTGGGCGTAGCAGGCTAAGCCTGACTCAGGGCCGCTTAGGCGTGTATAGTTGCCGGGCACGCGGTGACGGCGCTAGTACGCACCAATGCCGTCGAGCTGAAATGGAATAGGTTTCCATATGTTGGCGGGATCTGCGGGATGGGGGGGAGACATGCGTGGGTGTGGTGTGAAGGGGTGTGAGTGCCGGGCAGCGAGTCGTGACGTCGGGCAGGAGCGGGTGGAATGAAAGCCACACCAAGGCTCTGTTATATCGCTTGCAGCAGCAAATGACTTACCAATCACAGCATGTGTGCTAACTAACACGCCGGCGAGGCAGAGCGCAACCAGGACCGTCGCCCCAGGCGCCCTAGGCCCACCGTCGCGCTGCATGATGATTCTTTACCACAGCGTCAATGTCTTAGCTCCTAAGCAGTCGCTCCATATGCTTGATGATTCGCTGCGTTGCCATTGTCAACTCCTCCTTGGAAGATTCAGCAGTTTCCTCGTCCTCCTATAATACAGGCGCTGCTACCACAATAATATCTAGGTGCTATGCGACGATAGCATCAGTCACGCACGCGTGTTGGAAAATCCTAACGAAGTGTATACTTGTGTTTCTACCGAGCGCTCAGCCGTAATAGCAATAGCAATTGAATGCTACAATGATATGGTAAAACGAAGCTGACGCAAAGAGTGTCACGAGCGCCCAATCTAAAAGTCAGGAAGTGTATGAGTTTTGTGTTGTATTTTGCATATGTGCGACTTAAAAGCTGGTAGCTGGGATCAATTTTTGGGCTGAGCCCCCTAGCGAAGCGATCCGGGACCGGGGAACACTTGTCATGTGTCTTCCATGGGGTCGTTACAGGCGAAGGTCGAAGGAATTATGAGTACTACTTTTCCCTTGCGAGGGGAAACCACATATGTTGTCATGTGTCTTCGGCGGTTGGGACATGGCTTTTGGTGGGCGTTGTTGACCATTCAACAGCCAGCAGGTGACAGGAGCCGGCGCTCCGGCCCCACCGCCGCCAGCGGCCGGCGTGCACCGGGGGCTGCTAATAATGAATAATCCCCTGCTGCTAATAATCCCCACCGCGGCTTTGACAAGAATGGACGCTTTACATGCGGATTGCCGACACCCTGCGAACTAACGGTCCCCGCGTGTGGGACACCGGCCAAGTCGTGGGTGCACCCGGGCCTACCCGGCGGGGTGCCTACAGGTCCTCCTCACCTGTCCTCACCAAAGCCTGCACGCCACATCGCACTACTTCCAAATACGGGACGTCGCCATGGGCGCCAACCTCGCGTTGTACATGGCTGACCTCGCCCTGGCTTAAGATGAGTTCCGCTGGCAACTGGCGCTATATGACTGCATCTTCCCGCCAGCCACCGCATCCGTGCGCGCCGAAGCGTCCCTGTCTCCCTGACCGTCGACATCCTGCTCGCCTTCATGGATACACAGCAGTACAATGATGACCTCCTCATGCAGTCACAGTCCTTGGGCGGCATTCCCGGCATTTACGCTGGGTCCAGAGGCCAAGTACACCAGCAGCCGCAAAAGTCAAACAACTGCCACGCAGTCATCACACGTACCCCGTATGGGTATCTCAAAACGCAGCTACCATTTGCTACCATAACATCTGCTAAATGCACCGTGCCCTGCTGCCATCTGAGGTGGGTGCAGCATCCCTCCGGGCGGGGCCACCTTTCCTTTCCCTCCAAGGGACCTAGAGCGCCGCCGCTGCGTGCTCCGCCAGCAGCAGCGTGAGGCGTTTAACAATTTCCGCGCCAGACGGCCGTTCGTCGGGGTTCTGCCGCCAGCAGCGCTGGATCAGAGAGCGCAGGCCGGGTGGGCAGTGTGGGTGGTCAGCGGGCGCCATGGTAGGGCGCTGGCCCTCGATCGCCACCTGCACAAGCATAGGGTCGGATAGGGTAGGGTAGCAGCCGTCATGTTGAGGACATGAGCAGGTAGGGACGCACCCGCATTATCGAGCATTCTCCCATACCGTGCACATCCAGGCATGCATTACTTCCCCGCCTCCCTCCGAGTGCCATTCCCTGCATCACTTCATTCGCTCACCAAGTACCCGACCACGGCGCTGCGAGTGCCGGTCCAGGGCCGCTGGCGTGTGACCATCTCGTTTATGAGCACCCCCAGCGCGAACACGTCGGACTTGTCGCTCACGGCCGCCTCGCCGCCCGCCGCGAAGTTCTCTGGAGCCATGTAGGGCGTGGTGCCCACCTCCACGTTGGTTGTGGCCAGCAGTGTGCCCGCCTTGAAGCGAGCCAGACCAAAGTCGCCCACCTTGGCAGTGCCGCGCTCGTCCAGCAGCACGTTGGCCGGCTTCAGGTCGCGGTGCACAACTGCGTTAAACAAACATGAGGGCAAGAGAAGAGGTAAGCCGCATGGTTGGACAGGTTGGTGTCCTAGGACAGCGGCGGCGGGTGCTAAAGTCTTTTAGGACCAGAAGGACAGTGACTGCTGTGTACTCACCGGTTGGGTGCAGGTACGCCAGAGCCTGCATTAGGGCAATGGGAGGCACGCACAAAGAGGGCGAACGTCAGGGATGTGTACGGTAATCCACTTGGCACTGGGTACTGGGCACTGCAAACCCAGAAGCGATGGCGCTCACATTTGCCACATCCCTGCAGATGCGCAGGATGTCGACCAAGCCGTAGTCGTGCAGGAAGGCGCTGGGGTCGTCGGGCTGCCGGCCTGCGGTTGGATGGGCCAGCAGCACATGCAGGGAGGCCATTGCGCGTCCGACCTGTGATTCAGCAGGCAACTGCCCAGACACAACAGGCATAGGGGCAGGAGCATCCCTACCAAGGGCAGGAACGACCTAGTTGCACACGAAGAACTTTGGCATAAGAAGGGCCACGCCGCTCGGGCCATTGGTTGCCTCAGTGACAGGACTGCACCCTAGGCCGTGCGCACCGCCTTCTAGCCGCATACACACACGGATGGCACCCGGCACGCCTCTCACCATGGATGACGCGGCTCAGGGGCACATGCATCAGCTCCTCAACCTGTGACCGGTGAGGCAGGTGGTAGCAGGGGAACAGTCATTCGCATTCTCGTGGCACATCAAGGACGTGGAAGTACATAACCGTTGGCAACCAGACCTGACACATTGTGAAATTGCGGCACACACTAGCAGAATGTCACAGGAGCTAGCACTCTTTGCCCAGAGAGTTCAGGTGACTCACCAGGAAGGGCATGTCGATGGACATGCCGGGAGGCACGGAATATGATGTGGCGCCAGACTTGCCGGACCCAGACCCTGCGTCCCCACCGGCGCTCGCGGAGCTGGTCTCCAGACCGCCGCCGCTGCTGTTGCGCACTGCCCCTGCGGCTGTGGTTGTCGGGTCCAGGCATGCCCCGTAGTACTTGACAATGTTGGGATGGTCCAGACGGCTCAGCACCGCCACCTCCGCCTGCAGCATGCGCAGCTGGCCACGCAGCTCCGACGGAAGCGCGGATGGGTTGCGGTGAGCCAGCGCTACCGCGGCAGCCGCGCCCTCGCCTTCCGCCTTATCTCCCGCCTCTCCAGCACCTTTTGCGCGGCCTCCCCCCTCCTCGACTGCCGCCGCGGCCAAATGCATGAGCAGCTTTACTGCGACTGGGATGGTCGCGACCTCGGCAGCGCCAGCAGCAGGACCCTCCCCAGGCGGCAGCGTGAGCGTGCCGGGGTACACAACACAGGAGCAGCCTGCGGGAGGAGATCAAGCAGCAGGTTAAGCACCGTGACACGGAAAGAAAGCCCGCAAGCAAGGGCTTCAATCTGCAAGCAGCAGCAGGAGCCCATCCTGGTTGCACTTCTCCTCACCTCGGCCCAGGACTGTGCTCCAGTCAATGATCACGTTCTGCAACAAGCATGGCGGGTGCACAATGAGTAGGGCACGTGGCCGAGAGGAAACGTAGGGCCGACCCTGAGCACACAGCAGTGGCTTTGAGACACGCGCCACACACCTTTCCAAGCGCAAGTGACGGTAGTGCGGCCGATAAGTCGTTGCTCCCCGTGGTCATGGCCGACGCAGCAGTGGAATGCATGCCCTTTCCACTGGACTGCGCGCCGCCGGACCTGGCGTCCTGCTGCTCTGATCTTTGCGCCGACGGGCCACTGAAGGCGCCGCCACTGCCGGTGCTACCGGCATCTGCCTGAGCGTCTGGCAGGAGGCCAGCGCCGCTTCCCTTCCCCTGGAAGCGCGGTTGCAGATTTGTCACCGAGCCCGCTTGCCCGCCCAGACCTGCATGTCATCAGGGGCAGTACGGAAAGAGCTTTAGACGTGCAGATGTGACAAGTTGTGGTGCAGTTGTGGAGCTGAAACCCAGCGCAAGCGCAAAGTCAGCAAGGACATTCATATCGGGCACGGCATTCCATCGCTGCGAAGGGCATCAGAACCACGCCGTCAACACCGTGTTCGATACACGCGACGCCAGTTGCCCATGCGACACCATTTGATGCAACACATGTATGACCAGGCGAGGACGACCCGCACCCACCTGGGGCCATCACTACCTCCATAGCGCGGTCTGTGATTCGCATGAGGAAGGCAGCAGAAGCGGGTTTCAGGCATGACAGTGGCGCATGTACGAGCGGACAGCTTTCTCTTGTCACACCACAGCGCGCCCCCCCCCCCTCCGCCATCTCTAGCTACCCACCTGCGTGCGCCGGCACCAGGTTGCCCCGCGCTGTGAGCGACGAGTCCGCCGCCACACGTTGGGCCGTGAGGGACGGACCCACAGTGGAGCCCTTGCGCGGGGTGGCGGGCAGGCCGTCGCCGCTCCTAATTGCGGGCCTTCTGCCTGAGCCGTCTGCAGCGGATCCGTGGAAGCCTTTGCTGCCCACCGCCCCCTGACCGTCTGAGTTCGGTGTGTCTGCGCGGCCGCCGCCAGCAGCCACTCCTCGTCCAGCTGCAGCACCGCCGGCGACCGGAACGCCGAATCCCGCCAGAGTGGTGGTGCTGGTATCGGCGCCGTGTGTGTGGCTGCCGTGTGTCCCCAGTAGGTCACCGTCCAGGTCCAAATCCACATCCGATGCCAGCCCCTGCTGCGCCCCACTGGTCCGGCCGGCAGCCCCATCGCCCAGAGTCGGCCCCTGCCGCACAGGAGCTCCTGCAGCTCCAAGGCCAGCTGCCACTGCCGCGGCTGCTGCGGCTGCTGCTGCCGCGGTTGGTGCTGCCGTTGCTGTTGTTGTGGCAATCACGACTCCCTCTGATGACAAGGGTGGTGACTGACCCAGCTCCCCGGAGCCAGGCGGCGTCAGAACCATTCCATCTCCCGAGCAGCCGTCCACGTGCGGCAGCGTGGAGGAAGTGGCGTTCGCGCCGCCCTCCTCAGACGCATACCGGTGTGGTTTCAGGTTCAAAACCACTGGGGCTCCGGGAGCCACCGTGACACCGTCTCCGGTAGCCGTGGTGACCATTATCATGGTGCCACCATCACCATCGCTACCGCTGCTCGAGGTGCTTCGGCACGTGTCCGTGATTGCCTTACCCCTGCTCACACTGCCGCTAGCTTTGCCCATGGCGGACGTGTCCAAGTGCTGCCGGCTGCGGCGTCGGCGCAGCAGCAGAAGAGCTGCCGCCAGCAGTCCGACTAGCAGCACTGTCCCGCCCACCACGGCACCGACTATGACCTCAGTGTTGTTGCTACTGCTACTGCTCGTGCCGGGGCTTGAGCCGGTGAGCTGCACGGTCGACGTGGTGTTGGTGCGGCCATCGGTAGCGCCGCCCGCTGCCGCCGTGTCCACTACGGGCGGGGCGAGCGGCGGCGGAAGGTTGGGCGGCGGCGTTGGCAGAGGACTGCCCCAGGCCAACACTAGGTCCTCCACATACGAGCCCACGTGACCCTGGGGCGGCGGGCGAGGGCAGGGCGGGGTAAGTGGACGTATGCGTTGGAGCATGTGCTGGCCTCTGGTGCATGGTTCCCAGGCATTCAAGGCAAATCGACAAGCTTCATATTTCTCTTGACCTCTGTCTCCTGCTGCGTGCCTGCCTGCCCGACCACTCACCGCCATCCCAAGCAGGTACCCGCCCGCTGGCGCCGCCTCCGTGAAGCCGCGGGTGCAGCGCGCATGGCGGCTCCAGGCGTGTGTCAGCAGGCGGCCAGTGCTGGTGTGCAGGACCAACCGTTCCACGAAGCCACCCGCGCACACACTCACAGCCACCACCACCTCCCCAGGCACCAGCGCCATGCCCTCCCAGCCACCACTGCTCTCCACGCCCGCCACACGCGTCGCAGTAATACCGGCGGAGGGGCCCTGCTGGCTACTCGTGTTGAGGTGCAGTCGCAGGCCCGCAATGAGGTCAGAGGCGTCTGAGCTGTTGTCAGCAAAGGAGGCGCGACTCAAAGAAAGGCCCGCCAGCGGCGGCTGCAATGAAGACACGTCGACATCACCGATGTATGTACCGGGAAGTGTGATAGAAGCTGCTGTGGTGGGGGCAGCGGCTGTGCTGTTGCCGAGTGTAGCTGCAGTGGTGCTGGTGGTTGTGTTGCCTGCGCCTGCTGTCTGGCTTACTGCTGCTGCCGGTGCGTCCGCGTCAGCTACGAGTGACGCCAGCTGCTGAAGCAGAGCCGCCTCCAGCTGCGGGACCGCCGCCAGCGCAAAGCCGCAGGAGCCGGAGCTGAAGGGGCCGGCGCCGTGCTTGGCAGACAGCCACACGGAGTGGCGGCCTGCGCACGGGGTCATGCGCAGGGCACAGGGGAGCGCACACGGCAGTTGATTGGAATGGTTTGAGCATGCTTGAGTGATGACTACACTCCATCCATCACTAATCTCATGGTACCGGTAATGCAACACCGTGCTGCAGCGCGACCTTTTTACTCCCCGGCGCTCACCTGGCTTCCATACAGTCGCGGCGGCGGGTGGGGCGGCGGCCGTTGTGCTAGACGGCTGCTGCAGCCGCCTCAACTGGCCGGCAAGTGGTGGGGAGACGTTGGCGGATGTGAGGCCTACAGCTCGGCACATGGCAGCGGCCGTGATGCCACAGGGTCCCGGGCCCACGATGGACACGTCATACGTCGCACCCGTCAGTGCACCAAACTTGCCGCGCAGGCAGCCGTAGGTGGGCGCCGCCGCGACGTATGCAGGGTCTGAGTGGAACCACATGACAGCTGCGCGCATAGGTACCCGGGACATGGCATGTAACGCATGAGGAGAAAGGTGGGCGTGCAAGAGTGGATGGGCGACAATTATGCCATGCGTCAGCGGTCACACGAGCGCACTCACTGTCTTTGATGGCGGTGTAGGCTCCGCGCCGCATGGTGCCGCTCACAGTGAAGCCCAGGGAATCAGCCACACCCACCATCTCCCAGCTTAAACCCAGATGAGTGCTAGAGCTGCGGTCGACCGATTGAGCACAGTGCAGGTATGGAATGGTCAAGATAGGGCGTCCTGTGTCCTGTGCTCTCAGCACGGCATTCAGGCCTTATGAGGAACCCAGACCTTGCTGTTGCGCACTCACTTGCAGAACGCCAGCGCGTCTGAGTATGTGACGGGGCCGTCGGTTTTGAGGACGTACAGCACGGGCAGCGGCTGGTGCGGGTTTGAGGCCGACAGGGGCGCGGAGGCGTAGGCCGCGGAGGGGCTGGTGACAGTGGGGGTCCAGTTCACCACACGGCTGCCGTTGACTATCAGCGGCGTGTTGGAGGCATCCAGGAGCAGTGGGGTGTAGGATGACAGCGGGGGGCTGGGCGGCCGCACGAAGGTGAGCAGTGGTTGCTCCGGCAGCACGCCGCACATGCCGTAGCCAGACATGCAGCCGGTCTGGCAGGGAGTGACGTCTGTCCCACACGAGGCGTACATCCGGTTTTTCCCCCATATCCTGCGTCGTGGGAGCAAAGGACGCGGTCGAGTTCAGAGGAAGGGCACAGGACTAAGAGGCGAACGGGTGTGTCACCTCGACAAGGCTTGCATTCTGGCTACTCACATGAGTCCGCAGCACTGATTGCTGTTGCAGACGGCTCCAGTGGCCGCGCCGCACTCGCCCGGCATTCCATACTGTCGGGAACTTGTGAACACTGGCGGGCGGGAGGCAGGGCAGGCGCCGCCACCTGCGGGCAGCTGCGGCGGCAGGTCCACTGACATGGGTGGCGGCGGGCTGCCGCCAGGAGGCACCGCCCAGATGGGCCGGATCTGCGATCGACGTGAGAAGGGGCGGTTGCGATACGTGTGTGAGATTCAGCCGGTGTGGCACAATTACCAGGCTCACCGACCCATCCCCGCTTACTGCGGGCCACCCCACACCCACCTGGTAGATGAAGGACACGTCAATGTCAAAGGGCGGTCCAACGGTGGGCCACAGCGTCTGGTTGACGGCCCAGCCCGCGAGGCTGGCCAGGTAGCCGCCTGGGGGCGCGTCCTGCCTGCGGGCAGCACATGCCCAGCAGGCATTCAGACGACAGCTGTTGAAAGCACGAGGGCCTTGCGCCGCAGATAGAGCCGCCCCTAGTTTGCTATGAAGGGGCGGGGGCCCGTCATCAACTACATACGCTACATACGCATGTCCTTTGTCATGTGTGTGGCTGCGGCATGCACCATCTGCGCGTGAGTCTGCTGACCACTGCTCGCCCCGCGCACCTGAACCATGCGGTGCAGTAGCCGCGGCCGAACTGCAGGCTGCGGCCGGTGCGCGTCACGAAGTACAGCCGCTCCAGCTGCACGCCAGGGAGGTAGCAGCCCTGCAGGTAGGGGGGCAGGTTAGAACGCCAGGTTGGCGAGCGTGTGTGGTTGTCGTGAGCGTAGATAGCGTGCGGTGGTCGAGCTGGTTAGCATTCATGTCTCAGCGCGCAGACGAGTAGTGGAGCTGTAGGAGGAGTACATGGCCAATTACCCATTTTAAGGCACATACACACGCACTCCCCACCCTTTCCCCTTTCCTGACAGATGCACACACACCCCTGCCCCCACCTGCACTGAGACCACGTAGTCGTGGCCGCCCACAATGGCGCTGAGGTACTCGAAGCTGGAGCCCTTGTCCTTGGTGGGGTCATAGCCGCCCCAGTACAGGTTGGCGTTGGTCGCCAGGAGGGTGCCCTGCGTTTGAGCAAGGAAGGGGTTACAGTCCAGGCATATTTCAAGTGCACTGCCTGAACTTCGTGCTACTGCCCTCATGCTGCGCATCCATCGAAGCACTGCTGCAACCGGCAGGGCTAGCCAGTGGCGGCCCAATGCTTGAGACTGTACCGTGTCCGAACACTGCTGGGCCCCTAGCTAGGTTTGGGCTTTGCTGGCCCCCGGTCCACAAAAGTTCCTCCACCCGGGGGCCCCGAGTGGATGGCAAACCCATCTGCCCATCAGGCGGCGTCCGCGCACACCGGTACGACACATGCGTACACACATACCTGGTTAGCTGCTAAGTAGTAGCCAACCTCTATGGCTGAGTCCTGAATCGGTATCAGCGCGTACAAGTTGTGGCCGCCGCCCCTGTTGTCCGGGTACGAGGTAGGACATGTGAGCTTGTGGGTACGAGGTAGGACATGTGAGCTTGTGTGTCGCCCTGCCAGCGCTTTTGTAGCGCTTTTGCTCCCCACAGCTGTTTGCTTCGCACTTCCTGCCGGCCCGCACGCACGCACCTGTACAGCATGCTGACCGGCGGCCCCGTCTGCCACAGTGCAGGGGTGCTGTTGAAGTAGGCAGTGATGGAGAGCGGCGGGCTGAAGGACCCCACCGCCTCGCCATCCGCCAGGCTCCAGCCCCATGTGCCGGGGCCCAGTTGCGCGGCCGGCGAGGGCTGCACCCGAGAGGCCAGGTAGGAGCGGTACCAGGGCAGGCTGGTCTGTGGGGCGGGGCGAGGGGAGGCAAGGAAGCGCGAGGGGATGTGGGAGACAGGGGGGGGGGGGTCGGCGGCGCATTGCCAAAGCAGGTAGAGACTTATGCGTGCAAGCGGCGTGCAGTATCCACGCAATACGTTATACGTACCCTGCCTAGCATCACCAAACGCGCCCCATGCCACAGCCACGCAACACACTGAACACCTAACTCGCCCACCTGCCACCCGCGCTGCTCCGCCGCCTCGGCATCCACGCAGACAAAGCCCAGTGTCCAGTTGCACGTGACATCGCCGCTGATAAACATGCTATTCGCCACGTCGAACCAAAAGGCTTTGCAGTTCCGCGCGCTGTCCCAGACCCTGCGCGTGGCCGTGAGGAACCGCGGCATCCACGGCGGGTTAAGAATATGAGACTGGAATCACAGGCGGTTCCTCCCCAGGTTCACTCTGCATGTGTGAAAAGCAGCTAGATAGCATGTCGTGTTGCGTATTGGTGTTTGTCACCAAACCTAGCTAGGCCTGTCACTGAAGACCCAAATCCGAGCCGGCCGCTCACCACAGGTTGCAGTTGATCTGTGCGGGGTCGGCTGTGAGGCCGTAGCCCTCAATGATGGCCTGTGCAAGGGAGGAGCGGGGGCATAGGTGGGGGTTTCCGGGCATTACTGGTTCAGCGTAGCGAAACACGTGGCGACCCCATTGGCGGCCCGCAGACTGCATGCGTGCTGCGCTGCAGAGTGCTCTGTATAGGTATCTCCTCACATTTGCAATGTCCGACCGCGCAATGGCGGCGTGTTGGAACATGTGTGCGACGTTCTCCATCATCATAAGGCTCCCCGGCCGGCCGCCCGGCAGCAGGGTGGTGCCCGCGCATGTGGCCACCGCGTCCACGAATGTGAGGGGCTCATAGTACAACACATAGTCTGCGCGATTGATGGGGGATTCACAGTGTGCGAGAGGATGTAAGGCCTATCTACTGGCACGTTAATACGTGCAATCACTGTAAGTGTGTCGTAGTCGTGGTGACAGCAGCACAGCATTGCTCGAGGTTGATGGGGTTAAAAGGGAAGCCTTGCTTACAGACGTGAGGTATAACATTAGTAGGATTTCGACCCGCGCAGAACCTGTGTGCTATTCTGCCCAGATTACTGAGAACGTTGGTGCCAAAGCGGTGGCACTACTAACCACATGGCTCACACGGCTGGGTTCGCTTATCGAAGCTACTTCATAGCCGTACGTGGCAGAACAGCGACAGGCCCGGCGGATGCACAGGCACCACACGCACGCACCAAGGCCGTCAAGCTGAAAGGGTATGGGTTGCCAGATCTTGGAGGGATCTGCGGCGCGAGGGTGGACAGGGTGGGCGAGCGGGCCAGGGTTGGGAGGCGCCCGCGATGGTGTGACCTGGAATACGGCGCTGCGCCCGTCACACCTCAGGTACAGGGCGCAAACTGGTCGCGGCATCAATTATGCTTTCAGACATTCTACGCACCGATGGCGGACCAGCCGAAGTTGAAGAAGCTGGTGGCCAGAACCAGTACCCAAAGAGAAGGGTTCATCTGCTTCTGCATGCTGTTTACGCAGATTTAACTCATATGCGACAAATCATGATTGTAGAGCCGAGCGCAGCCCTTAGTTAGGGGACAGGAACCTGTGTTTCTGAGAAACGAAGAGGATTTCTCGCACCCTACTCCTGAATCTTATGTGAGGACGCGCTTGCGGGGTCGCTGGTTTGTTGCTGGGTATCTCCTAAAGGAACGATATCAGTGGCAGAGGGGCCCCTCCAAGCGAGAGCGGGTTGTGGTGTTCGACTCCTTCAACCTTTATCACTATTGAATGAAGCGGGACAACTCTTTGTGGTATTTCTATGTGGAAGAAGCGTGCAGGCCATAAACGCAAGTCGACTGCATGCTCATGTAGCGACACAAAACTATACTTCGGTCAGGCCAGCTTTGCATACTATCATTTTATATTGATGAATGTCTACTGATTGATCAATTCTGCGCTGGAAACGCAGCCAGGCCCTGAAACACAGTTTTTTAGCTAAATCGTCCTGCGCTCTCGGTTCCTACATGCTTATAACATCCCACAGTCTCTGAAACAACAAATTTGTCATGCTATGAACAGTTACCCTCTGTACTTGTCGAGTCGAGCCGTTCTCCGCTCTGTTGTCAGCGGACAAACATGCTTCCCTCTTATAAGGTTCTGGCACGATATTGGAGCTGGAAAGCTCGCACGAACGCCAGTACCGTTCCGTCAATGGTGTATCGTGGTGCATTCGGTCGATGCGCTTGGGTTGCGGGGTCGCGTTCAAACGTTTCCCAGCCTTCCCGCGCGCTGGGAGTCATAGTCACAACTGGCGCAATGACAAAGCCAACCCGGCTGACTAATGCAGGCTACCGCCGTAATGTCGATTGGACTTTTCAGTCGCTCAAGAAGCCGCGCAAGCGCGCAGGCTGCGCGCCACAAGCAGAACTAGGGGCCAAACAGCAGCACTACGAGGTTCGTATGTGCACTTTATGCCATAATAAGCACAAACAAAGCGTGGGAAGGCAAGTTGGGCGTCCGGGCGTGGACATATCCCCACATGCGCACTGACACGGCTCGCTGGCCTCTCTAGCGCTGGTGCGCATGAGTTCACGTCTAACAAGGCTGCCGATGCACGCTGTCCATTCGTCACGCGGCAGAGAGTTGAGCGCGGGGTGGGCTGGGTCGAGGGGATTTCCACGGATAGGATCTCGCGTGTGACCGACGTCTCAGAACAGGACCGCTGATGGAACAGTGTGATAGTGCTCGTAAAGAGGAGTCAATTGGTACCACTTTGGTATTAAATTGACGGGGTTTAACCCCTAAACAAGAAGGTTTGTCCGTGGGCGGGGGGGGGTCGGTCGTCCCCTCAAGGGGGTCCCGGCCGGGGGATTTCGGGGCATGGGGTCTGGCACTTTGTTTCCTATCCCCCCCAAAATTTTCAGAACATCATTGACTGCGACTGTGGCGACTCGTTGCGAGGTAAAGAGCCCGAGGCGCAGATTTATGAGGAAAGCCATACTGGACTACACCAGGCAAAAGACCACCGCGTGACTGGGGAACACTTGTCATCAGCGCAAGCCTGCTGTGCCTTTGCTGTCCAACCGTCCAACCGGAACCCAAACCGTCCACCACTCCACCCATCATGCAAATGCCTTGCCTGCCGCTACTGTTAACGGTGACGGAACGCGTACTCCTACATGTCCGCGGCCTTCGCATCTTCTCCTGGTCTCGGGGTTCACCAGGTCCTCGCCCACCCCCCCCCCCTCGTCCAGGCGCCGCGCCCCACCCGCACGGAGCGGCCACGCACCATCCAGACTGAGCAGGCGCCGGCCCCGCTTCAGACAGAGCCGTCACGGGCCGATGGGCCGTGAAAGTCGCTCTCTACGCAATACGCGGCAGGCCACACCACCTACCTCACAAGACCCCGGCAAACACCTTGCTAACTACGGGTGCGCCTTAATTGATAACTTGCATTTGACATGCGCGGCTACACCCCTGCAGGCCTGCACCCTACACGCCTTGCAAGGGAAGTCGGTGCAGATGGAACCAGTGGCAAACAGGACAAACCGCAGCATAAAACTGAGTTGCCAGACCAACATCTCTGTGACCTATAATATGCAACGGCCTTGCATCAGTACCGTAATACTGTCACACCCACACAACCCAACACGTTGCGACAACAGGTTCCGCCTGCTCCTCAGATGCAGCTCTTAAGTATGACGGGCCCACACATCCTGCAGTACCAAATCTGGGTCACCCGATGCACCCGCACTAATGGGGCAAGCCCTGGCGGCATTGGCCCCCACGGACCGCGAGCTCCTGCCTGCTGCCTGCCTGCCTGCCGCACTTGAGTCCCAAAGTTCCGAAGCCCTGCAGCCACCTTTATCATTCTCATCCGTCCTGCCGGGCTCACTGGCCCTGTTGGCCCTGCTTGCAATGATGTCAATGTCGGTGAGCACTACTATATCCAACTCCATTCCAGAGATAAATGGCCACTCAACTGATGGAACCCCTCGCGTTGAGTGAAGAAAGTTGGCCACACACCTCCATGCACTGCCCTGCACTTTCACACACAAATACACCGCTGCTAGCTACACCTTGTGCTTCTGCAACACAGAAGTGCAGATCATCTTACCACTCGCCAGCCGCCTGACTCACAGAGAGTGCCGGTGCACCGACAGTCGCCAGACTGCTGTATGTCACTGTCACTGTCACTGTCAGACACTCGGGCAATGGGTCACCACCAGTGCGCCATACGTCACGCGGCCACTGGCGAGTGGGGGGTGGGGGTGGGGGCGCTACTCGGACTCGACCACACGCAGCTGCGGCATCTGCTCCAGCACGCTGCAGGGCGGACAGCCAGGCGGGGGGCGAGGAACGGGGCGGGTGGGGCTGGTTGCGGGTCTCAGGGGCAAAGGGCTAGAGGGGCGCAACCCATGGGCTCACCCCCTCCCCCTCCCTTCCCGCCCCGTGCTCGCACCTGGGCGGCACCCTCAGCGACAGGCGGTTGTGCGCAATGGACAGGAAGCGCAGGCGGCCGCAGGCGGGCAGCCAGGGCGGCAGCTCGCTGAGCGAGTTGGTGGACAGGTCCAGGTGGGACAGGCAGGGGGCCAGGCGCCGCACCCAGGGCGGCACAGCCAGCAGCCCGCAGTCGCTCAGCACCAGCGTGCGCAGAGAGGTCAGCGTGCCTGGGGTTTAGGTGGGAGGTGGGCGCAGCAAAGCGTGCGGGTGGCACAACGGCCCATGGTACTGGTACTGCATGTTCGGCACTGGCCTCCTTCGCCCTTTCCTTGGTTTGAACTCAATTCGCCTCACCCCCACATGCCCCTCTCCCGCTCCTCCCTCCTTCCTGTGCCCCTGCCCCTGCCCCTGCCTCACCCAGCACGTCTGCCGGCACCAGGTTGTTGGCGGCCAGGTCCAGGTGCGTCAGGGCGCCCGCCAGCAGCTGCAGCTCCTGGAGCCGGGGGGGGGGGGGAGGAGACAGGCGGTCAGGGATTGCGGTGGGTGGGGGGGCGGTTGCAAACATGGTTGGGAAAGCGGTACAGGATGCACAGGTTGGGGGGGGGGGGGTGTACATTTCAGCCCAAACTGAACCAGACCAAGCTAAAATGTTGGGGATGTGGCCGAGCCCAATCAACGGGTGGTGGTGGCGGTGTGTCGTGGTGGGTTGTTCTCACCATTACCAGCCCGCATTCCGCCAGAGTCAGTCAGGAAAGGACGGGGCCATGCCGCGTGGGCACTGGGTGAGTGGAGTCCAATGAAACACCATGCACCGCCCTGCCCTCACCTGCGGCGGCACCAGCCTGCAGCGCACGTCGCTCACACACGCCAGCTCCAGCCGCCTCAGCCGCGGCAGCCCGCACAGTAGCGGCAGCGACGCAGCCATGCCGCCCAGCCTGCAGGCAGGGGGCATGTAGGGGTGAGGTAGGGGACATGTAGCGGTGAGGCAGGGGCAGGATGGCTTCGTGTGGGGCGGTGAGGCGAGTTGCTGCCGACGTCGCTGGCGGCGCTGGTTGCCTTGCATGACCCCCGCGGCTTCGGGATCTGGGTCCGGGTAAGTTGTGGCCTGGAGTTGACTCTGCCTTCACTCCGTATTACACAGAGGCCTAACCGCCCCCCCCGCCCTGCTGCCCCCACCACACACCACCACCACCACGCCCCACCAGTTGTAGGAGGCCGCCAGGTGCTGCACCCCCGCCAGGCCGCTGAGGCTGGTGGGCAGCTGCCGCAGCTGGTTGTTGCACAGCAGCAGGCAGGTCAACCGCGTGAGGCGGCCCAGGTCGGCGGGCAGCGCGGCCAGCTTGTTGCGCTGGGGGAGTGGGTGGGTGGGAATGGGGCATCACACAGCGCGGGGTGTACGGGCTCGGGTTGGTAAGGCTGAGGTGCACAGCAGCAAAGCGAGGGACGCGACACGAAGGGCTTGGGCATACCGTACACACACATATACACACCTCGCCCTCCGCTCTTCTGTATTGGCTTGGGTACAGTTTGGGCTGGTATCAACAACCCCTCCCACCCCCAAGATACCACACACACACACACACACACACACACACACACACACACACACACACACGCACACCTGCAGGTCCAGGTGCTCGAGGGCGGTCATACAGGTGAAGTCCGCGGGCAGTGACGTCAGGCCGCTGCAGGGAGGAGAGGGCGAGAGGGGGAGAGGGCGTGTAACAAGGTCTTGGTGTCCGTTTCATTCGTGGGCAATGCCGGGGACCACAGAAGCCAATTGGCGCAGGCCCGTGTAGGGCCGTGCGCAGCCCTTCACGCCAGTCACCAGCCCCCACCTACGTCTCCCTCTCCCCAGTTCTCCCCACGCCTCCACACACAAGCACATGCGTGTTCACACACGCTCACTTGAGCGACAGGTCCAGGTGCTGCAGCCGCGACAGCCCCGCCGCAATGCCCCTGGGCATCAACGACAACGAGCAGTCCTGCATAGCCGGGGGGCCGGGGCGTCTTAGTAAGGCGGTCACTGCGAGCCCTCGTGAACCGCATCAGTAGTCGACGTTACGTGCAAGTGCTAGCACACGGCAAGACACACACACACACACACACACACACACAATCCCCATCGCGCTCCGTCTGTTCCCCTCCAGCAAACAGCACGTCCTGACCACCCGCCCCCCACCCCCACCTGCGCCACCAGTCGTGTGAGTGCTGTGAGGTGCCTGAGCTGCTCGGGCAGTGTGGCCAGACCCAGCCGCGTCAGGCTGAGGCGGGTCAGCTGCGGCGCCGTGCGGCCGGCGTGCAGCCACAGCAGGCAGGGCGGCAGGCCGGAGGCGGGGCGCTGCCGCCCGCGCACCGCCACCTCGCGCAGGCTGGCCAGCGGGCCGAACCTGAGATGCGGGCGGGTGGGCGCGTGAGGGCGTGGGCGGAGGGGTTGCAAGAGCGAGTGAGCGGCCGACGCGGTAGAGGGCAGGGCGAGAAGTGCAGTGGGCCTTCACACTTAGCCCGCAAGGCGGCGGAGCTGGCGGAAAGGGCATGGCCCCACACCACACCACACCACACCACACAGCAGCCACGCACCAGTCGGGCAGCCAGAAGGCGTGTTGGTGTGTGGCTCCGGGTCGGGCGATGGCGCGCGCAAAGGACTTGATGCCGGGGTCGTTCATCAGCTCCGTCAGCAGAAGGTCCGGGTCAGAAGGGGGGGTGCTGCGGGTGGGGGTGCTGCTAGAGGTCGTGGTCATGGGGTGGTCAGCAGCAGCAGCAGGAGGGGTCGAAGGGGTGGGTGAGGCAGTCGAGACGGCGGCGTCAGCTGGCGATGCCGCCGGCACCTGCTGCGGCGTGGCGGGGCCCGGCGTGGCGGGTGCGGGCGTGCCCGGCACTGCCGCCTGGTCCTGCTGCTGTAGGTGTGGCTGTGAATGCGCATGTGGGCTCCCCGAGAGCTGCTCTCCTTCCTCCTCCGGCTCCTGCTGCCGCCCGTGCTCCGACGGCTCCTGCCGCTCATGCGCTCGGTCCTGGCCCGGGTCGTGCCCCTGCTGCTGCCTGGGCTGCCGCTGCAGCGGCTCCGACAGCGCCCCGGCGCCCAGCAAGTCTGTGTGCACGGGCTCGGACGTGCTAGCGTCGGCGCCGGCAGCCGCAGCCGCTGTAGCCGCAGCAGCATGTGTGTTAGCTGCGGCTTGTGACGTCGGGGTCGGGGGCAACACAGAGCCCTCGGCTGCCGCAGGTTGGGAGGCCCGCGGCGGAGTGGCGGGGGGCATGGCCGTCGCGGCGGGGCCGCCGGCCGCCGCGGCAGAGGAGCGGTTGCCGTGATGAGGCGGCTGAGGCAGCGGCGGCGGCAGGTTGTGCTGGTGGTGCTGGTGGTGCTGGTGTTGATGCTGGTGTGGGGCACTGGCGGTGCCTGGGCCAGCCGCCGCCTGCCCCTGCCCCTCCCCGCCTGGTGCCGGTCCGGCCGCGGGCACGCCATCGCTGTGGTCCAGAAGCGCCTGTGGGCGTGGACGTAGACATGGGAGGGGCCATTAGCATTTCGAAGGTAACGCATCAAGCCAGAGGCTTTCCGCCGACGCTTAGTCCTTGACAGCCCCTCGACCCGTCCAGGACGGGGTGCCGCAGTTCCGCCATCGCTCCGCCCCCTATCCCCTCCCGCCCCCTCGCCCTCCCCCTGCTCGCCTGTGCACACACACTGGCCGCCCAGTACTTCTGCCCCATGCGCTCGCTGAAGGTGTCGGACAGCGTCAGGGCCGTGAGCGAGGGCATGGCCGCCAGAGCCGCCAGCAGCGCGGCCAGGCGGCTGGAGGCGTCACGGCACAGGCAGGCGTGGCCCACCAGCCTGTGGGGGGAGTCGGGAGGCATGTTTATTAGACAAGATTAGTAGGGTGGACTTCGCTCGGGTTTCTAGGAAGATGAACCCACTGACTCAACATCCTTGCGCACAACGGTGCACATCCCTAAACACACGCGCTACCCACCGCACGCACACACAAACACACCTGGTGTCGCAGCGGGTGAGGTCCACTGATGTGAGGTAGGGGAAGCGGGCGGCTATGTCCGCCACCTGCTCCAGCGAGGCGCAGGCGGGCGACAGCGACTGCAGCCAGCAGCAGCTGGTGTGGCGCCAGTGGCGGCAGGTCAGGCGCACAGCCGCCACGTCAGACTGGGCCAGGCCGCAGTCGTTGATGATCACCGCAAGGGCGTCAGACGGCAGCTCGCCCCAGGCGGGGCCGGCGGGGGTGGCGGGGGCGGCCGCCGGCGCGGCGGGGCGTCGGGCCGCGAGGTGGGGGCTGAGCGTTGTGAGGGCTGAGCATGCTGCGGGTGGCTGTTGATGGGGCGCGAACTGGTCGAGACTGTGTGCAGCGAGAACAAGGATCAAATCAATAAGCATTAGGTTTTTGAGGAGCGCAGACAGCGACCAGAGGGTTGACCGCGGCACCGCGTCCCGGGTGTTGGGCTCGGGTAAGGCCGCGGTGCTGGTGTCGTTCCGAGACTACCAGCTAACCAGGCGCCGTGGCGCCGCGGACCGAAACGACGCCCGTTTCCGCATCTGACGTGTTAAACCAACCTGTATGTTTGCTCCTCCATCGCAGGGGACCCAACGAGCTGGCCGTGCGGGCGGCCAGTCCCACAAATGGACCTCCTCGTTTCGGTCTCGTGGACAAATGCCTCGTGACCCTGGCGGGAGCTCCTCCACAAGTTCCGCTCTACAGTCGGCGTAGACGCTTGGCCTGAGGGCCGCACGGGGCGCGGCCCAGTTCAGCAAACTATACGGTAGCAAGACAGCCCTTCGCCTAACAGGCAGGACACGTTCGGTGCAGTAGATAGAAGTTATATGTAGAGCACGCTCTTTTCTACTGCATTGTTTGGAATGCGACCAAGTTACCTAGAACTCTAGAAGCCCGCTGACAAAGGGTCCCATGCGGGCTTTCCGCTCGAATTCGGTCGTGTCATAGATAGCCATCTCCTGCGAGCGCTTTAGCACTTCGTTCCTAACGCGTGTATCAAACGAGTTCTGAAAACGCTCACTTCAACTTCAAGTCGCTTGTTTGCTGCCCGTTGTAATCTTCACGGCAAATACTTTGCTAAAATGCTTCAAATGCGTTTGCAGCAAACGCGTGGGCAAGGGTTTGTGTCTCGGTGGTCAGGCTGTCCGGTGGTCCGCGCCTCGCGCGCGCGGCGAGGCGCTGTGGCAGTTCATGCGAGCGCTGAGTATGAGGCACTAAGGTACGCGCAGGAAACAGGCATGCCGAGTTCCTTTCGGCGGGTGGTGTGTTAGCACGTCAACTGACAGCCACCCGTCCCCTACTGTTGAATACCTGGTGCTCGTGCTCCGGCCGTGTCCGAGCGCGCCGGTATACCATGGGGCCCCTGCTTCCGGGCCGACCGCCCCCTGATGTTGTATGTATTAGACATCACCTCGCATGCCCGCCCTTCTGTACTGGCGTCAGGGGCAAGGTAGCCTACAAGGCATCCAGCGGAGATCCTGTGGAGATCACGTCCATGTGGGAGCCGGTCCTGGGCAGCAAGGCTGTGGTGGTGTGCCTCACCCACTTTGCTGACTTGACTTCATGGGAGCTGGCACAGAAGCTTGTCAAGGTGGGGAGTAGCGACTGCCGGAAAGAATGGAGCTGGGCCTCGACACAGCGCTTGCAACCAGACGAGGGGAGCGGGGTACTACACGCATGCAGTGAGGTCGGCGCAGTGCAACTGCTAGCGGATGCCGGCGCAGACTGCAGGCGCAGGGCCTTGTGCTCCCTTCCATTACATGCTCACGAGTCTCCTCAGCCTCCGCCACGTCCTTCGCCTCCTCTGCCTCCTCAGCCGCAGGCCCTGTGTCGCCCTCACGCCCCGCACACAGATCATTCCCACGCTGGAGGGGTCGGGCGTCAAGGTGGTGGTGTTGGGGCTGGGCAACGTCAACAATGCGCAGGTGCGTGAAGGCGTGGGCGTAGTCGATGTAGGGGGTTGCAAGGATGGCAGGCGGCAGCCAGGAAGGCAGACAGGCGGTAGGGGAAGGCAGGCAGGTGTGGATGGGGGGGATGTCAGGCGGCCACGATGCCACGTGATGCGAAGTGCGGCGACTGTGTTGTGAGTGCGCCGGCGTCAGCGGCAGGACGCACCGGGGCCTCTCACTCTCAGCCGAACCGGGGTGGGGGTGGCGTGCCCACAGGTGCCCATGGGTGTCCACAAGTGCGCACTTGTGGCTGGTAGGGTTCTGGGTCCCCGATGATTCGAGCTTGGAGCGGACTTCCCCACCCCTCCACCCCTCTCCCTCTCGCCCCCCTCCACCACCACCCCTCCACTCCCCACACACACAGGAGTTTGCCCGCATCCTGAAGTTCCCCATGGACCGGCTGTTCGCCTACCCTGCCGCGGACCTGTACCTGGACCTGGGCTTCAACCCCGGCTTCGCGCCGCAGCTGCAGGTGTCGCCCTACGTCAAGCTGCTGCCCATGCTGGCGGGGGTGGGCTCGCCCGGAACCATCCAGGAGGTGGGTGGGCGCGGGATGGGTGCACAGTGGGTGGGAAGGGAAGTGAGACACGTTGATTGAACTAAAAGGGGACACCGTGACGGCATACTAGATGGCTAGAGCGCATGGGTACGATGGGCTGGGGGCTGTCGAATGAGAGAGGAGTGACCTTTTTAATCATCAAGCTACCGCGCCCGCACCTTGCTCCTGGCCGCCCTCCCAACCTTCGTTGTACGCCACCCCGCCCCGCTGCCGCCTCAGGTGGTCCGGGGCTACGTGGGCGACAGCGCCGCGCCGCCCGTGTTCGACAGCCCCACGCCCTTTGATGTCCTGGGCTCGGGCTACCAGCGGCCCTTTGAGCTGGCCACCCTACGGCTGTTCAACATGATGGGCATACTGCCCAAGTGTGAGTGCGAGATAGGGGAGGGCAGGGGAGGGGAGGGCAGGGGAGGGGAGGGCATGGGAGGGCAGGGGGCCACTAGAAGGGTAGGCGTGGGTCAAGGACGGCGCCTCTGCTTTCTGTCTAAGGCCTGGCGACTGCCCGGCCGCAGCCTTGCGATTTCCATCCATCAGACGTCCGTCACTTCCCGCGCCTTCACCTCACACACACTGCCGGCCCGCCTGACACCGCACACCTCACCGCACACACCACCCACAGGGCAGGAGCTGTGCCCTCCCGACACGGGCCTGCTGACTCAGCAGGGCGGCTGCCTGGTGTTCAGCGGCAGCAGTGTGGTGTTCAAGCACGTGGACAGCGGGTGAGGCAGGGGGCGGAGCGGGGGCGGGTAGGGGGGAGGGCAGCGCATGCAGGAGGGGATCAGGGGCGGGGGGCGGGGGAAAGGCGTGGATGGAGACAAAGCGTGGGGTGGTTGCAGGATTGGTGATGGGGAGCGACAGTGTTCAGATGGAGGAGGGAGAGGCTTGCAGTAACAGTGAACTGCGACGCCAGGGCTGACGAGCTAGGCCGGGGCCATACGGTACGCAGGATAGGGGTTGGAGTGTTGGGCGCGCGGGCCTAGGTGCGCTCGCTGAAGCTTTTTGTTGCCCAACCTCTCCCGCCGGCCCTCAGGCCCTCGTGCCTCCCCACGCACCGCCAACCCCCCACCCCCGTGTTGCCGCCCGCAGCATCCTGCGCTACACGGAGCCCGACTCCATTCTACAGGCGGCACTGCAGGTGTGGAGGGGGCGGGCGGGGTGGCGGCGGCGGCGGCGGGCAGGCGGCGCAGGGGCGGGCACAGGAGGGCCGTAGGCGTGCAGGGACGGACACATGGTTGGCGATGCGAGACGGCAGCTGCCGCACTGTGTGCTGCAACTCCGGCCTTATGGCTTTCGTGTGACTGCGTCGATGATGTCGGGCCGTCTCAAGATGGCGTGTGCCCTCGGGCATTGGCACTGCTGAGACCTGTGTCAGCCGCCGACCCCGCCCTCACACGCACACGCACACGCACACGCGCCTGCAGGCGGACTACACCTCCACCTCATCCGCCATCACCAGTCCCAACAGCCAGTCGGGCCCGACCCTGGAGGCGGAGGTGCAGTAAGCGCGGCGCCAGTTGAGGATGGAGGGATGGGACAGCAGCGGCTGCGGCTGAGGGGTGGAGTGCCCGCCAGGCCGGGGTGGCGGGGGTGCTCGGGCGCCGCCACGCGCGAGCTGATGCACGCGCGGGCTGTGCTCTTGATTATGCCAACGAGGTGAAGTTTTGCCTCGCTTTCATTATTCTTGCATTCGTGACTTCTTAGGCCAGGCGTGACCGGGTTGGTCTGTTCACGGAGCGAAGGGCGCTGGGAGCCAGGGAGTTCCTCCCCTGGGGCCGGGGTTCGTCGGAATTGCCACCAGCCCCACTGCCCCAGATAGCGTAGTAGCCGGTGGGTGCGGTGTGAGCGATTTGAGGTTTTGAGCTGTGCATGTTGATGGGCGTACCGTACATATGTCAGAGCATGTGTCGCGTCTTGGCCGTTGTTTCGCCTCCTGATGTTGGCGCAAAGGAGCAGACCGCTGAATGGCCATCAAATGTAAGACTACGTGTCAGGGATTCGGGTGCCATGGAATGATGGAAACTTTCCGGAAGGCCCAGCTGCAACACAGGCCTGCACTGCTCGCAGCATAGCAATGGTGGTAGCCTGGCAGGCCGGCAGAGGTGATATGGTGTTTCCGCAGGGAGCAGGCAGCGTCTCATCACTCTCATGTTCTAGTGGGCGCGGCCACTTCAAATGACACCGTGCCCCTGTTCCCGTGGTAGATGCAGCCCTATGCAGCCGGTTCTGCCGCATCTCCATTGGGTCTCGAGCTCGTGCGCAGTCCCATACTCCCACGTGCCCTCCGGCCTTCTATGGGATCTTGGACAGCAGGGCATACTGCTGTGGGGGTTACCGCTCCCTAACATTGATAGGCGGAGACTGGCGGAGAGCCGGAGAGGCGGCTGAGGAGTTGCAGCCATGGAGCCAAGGTGGCATCTGCCTGCCTGTGCGCTCACAGACGCTGACCTCAGCACGCCAGGTCTTCGGGCCACTGCCACAGCACATCGTCCCCACACCACGCCGCCCTTCACGCAGCCAACACACAATGCCACCCGAAGGCACGCATAGCCACTCCTTGGCCAGAAATCACAATTTATGACAGCAACAAATCACAAGGGCATGCGAACATCGCTCGGCAGCCTCTGTCACCTGCAGTGCCCGCGCCGACATGCCCAGTCATTCAGGTCTCAGGGAAACCATCAACAGAAGGGACAGTCGATGTTCTGTATCTGTCAAGTGGGCAGCCCCTTTTCTATGTCATTGTTACCCCCGACAAAAGAAAAACTCAACCATCACCACCTGAAGCCGCATGTCCCGTTCCAAGCAGACGGCACGCATGCGGATTGCGGACGCATCCCCTTCCACAGTCCATGGAATGCGGTTCTCAGTGTTGCTGCGACAGCGCGACGCCACCCGCCGCGTCGGTCGCCTTGACGCCCAGGACCGGAACGATGCCCCCCACCTGCACACGGGGCACCACAGGGTGACATCACATACGCGGCCGGCGAGAGCGAGAGCGGCTGTGCCTGCAGACCGCACCCGTCATGTCCCCTAAAACTCCTTGCAGCTTCGCCATCCCATGGCTAGCAGTCCCTGGACCGAATGAAGGGACACAAGATCCAGGCCTGCGGGGACCTGCCGCCAGGTGCTGCCCAGCTGCCGCAACTGAGCTCGCACGCCTACACCGTGCGCATACACCCCACCTGCCGTGGTGCCGCCCCCAACCGTCTATCCTCAGAGGGCACCCACCTGCGGAGTGAGGGTGTGGCTCTTGCCGCTGGGTCCGTCCACCTGCACTCGCAGCACGGGCGCCACCGCCTGCCAGCCGCCCATGTTGAGCTCCTTGGCGCCGAACACGTGCGCCTGGCCCGGCTGCACCGTCAGCGTCTCCGCTATCTCGGTCTGCGATGGCACGAAATGTGCCAGGTGCAAGGACAGCTTAGTGTGGGCTGTGACGTGGGAAGGGGTGGGGCATGGTGCAGGGGATGGAGTGGGGGCGGGGAGTAAGGGTTGCATGGGGGATGGGGGTGGGGCGGAGCCGCGGGAAGCGCAGCTCCCGCCCAGCAGCCCGTCGGCAAACGGGAGGCCATTGCTGCCTGCCAACGTCAGGCCTGCAGGACCAAACGCTCGGTTTAACCCTAGTCGCTCTAGCTTCAAGCCAGTTGATGCGTCCTATTGCTTGCTAATTGCAAGCTTTGCATCATGCTGTGCGCGTAGCTTGCGCTTCCAAAGCAGTTCGCTGTTCCATCTGCCGGAGTTGGAACATCGTTGCCTCGTCACGCGAACGATGTCGCTCCGGCTTCAACCCACCTTATCCTTGTGGTTATCGTAGACAACCGTGAACTTCAATGGGTGCGCGGTTGTGTTCTGGATGTTCACCGCGTCAACGCGCTTCGGGGGCGGAACCATGTTCGCAACAGTGCACCGAGCCGAAAGGTCGCGTGACGGACTTAGTTTAAGCTGCTGGTGGACGCGAGCAGTAGACCTCATTTGCATATTACAGTCCGGAATTTGGGACAAGGAGTTCGAATCCGTGGGCCATCCGCCCATCCCGTGGCACTTTGTTCCTACGGGGCCGCGACGGTATGTCCCGTCGCGCCCCCCCCCCCCCGTCGCCTGTACGTTAGTCCCGCCATCTCGTATTCGCCTGTCTCGCACCGAACTCCCTCCCGAAGCATGATTCACTGCCTTCCTGGCACCTCCAACCTGCTGCTCTGCACACACACACACACACACTCATCCCGCCGGTCTGGCTACCTGCCGCTACCCGCGATCACGGGCCTACAGCACCAAGCAAATGCCCACCCGCTCACTGCGCCATTGCAGGTAGGGGTTCACGATGCGCACCACACGCGGCTGCACGCAAGGGTGAGAGGGGGAGGGGGGAGGGAAAGGGAGAGGGAGCGTCAGCGGCAGACACACCAGGCGACACGGGGTCGTCTGGCAGCTGACGCGGGCGAATACCCCGCCTACGCCCCCTCGACAACCTTTAAAGATGCACACACACACACACACACACACACCACTCCCCCCATAAATCCATAACCCCCACGCACTCGCACCTGGTCCTCGGCGCCCGGCGGCCGCGCCCGCCCGCCGCCGCCCTCCTCCCCGCGGCCCGCGCCAAACACCCTGTATATGTGGTAGCGGCCTCCCTCCTGCTGCGCGAACAGCCACTCCCGGTGCGACACCTCGAAGTAGGTCTTGGCCCAGGCGGCGCTGGTCTTGACCTCCACGTAGGCCAGCACCTCGCGCCCCGGGCCGCGGCGCCGCACCACCAGGTCGTAGGGGGCGCACTGCTCGGTGCGCGCGTTGACCCACTCCACCACCTCGTCTGGGGCAGGGAAGGCGGCGGAGAGGGAGGAAGGATTAGGAACAATGGGGAAGACGAGGAGGAGGTGGAGGAGGCGGCGGAGGAGGGGTACGCTCCAGCCACGCGGAGTGCCATTGCTTGCAGGTGGTGCATGGCCGTCTAGCACACCGTGCAGCTGCACGCATCTGCACGAACGAGACCAAAGAAACTCTAACGCGTTACTTGCACGCGTACCGCCTCGCGAACCCCCCCCCCCCCGCACTGCCACCGCCACCAAGCGCTCCAGGCCCGACTCCCCGTCCTGCTACGTCGCTGCGCCACGCACCCGGCTGCGCCTGCGCCTGCAGCAGCGCGGCCACGTAGGCCTCGCCCCAGCGCCCCACCGCCTCGCGCGCCGCGTGCGGCAGTGTGGCGTCACCCGCCAGCACCGGCAGCTGCAGCGGACCCAGACCGCCAGCCAGCCGCCTGGCAGGGAGGGGGAGGGGTGGTGGTGAATTGTTTGATCACTCCCCGTAAGGAACCAGGGACACGAGGGTGCAGCGCAGGAGGGAGGGAGCGTGAGGGTGGGAGCGGCATGCAGTGAACGGTACCGTATGCTGAAGCTGCCAACCGATTGCGCACGGGGGGCTTGGCGGGGTACATCGTGCTGGCATCAGTGGCTGTGGCGCTCAACTCCCAGTCAGGCCGCAACCCTACCCATCCGCCCGCCCGCCCTCACGCCCACCTGTGCACCTCGGGCCCGATGTCCAGCACCTCCTCACTGTAGGCCGCAGTGGGGCCAAACAGCCCCCCGCCGCCGCCGCCGCCACCAGCCGCTCCACCACCGCCGCCCCCAGCTCCTCCACCTGCCGGGCCGCCCGCACCTGCCATCAGGCGACCCAGACCCGGGCCAGGGCCGGGGCCACCCAGGTACGGCCCGCCTGCGCCCGGGCCTCCAGGGCCGCCCAGACCGCGGCCCAGCCCCTCCGCATCCTCACGCTCGTCATAGTCGCCGTAGCCGCCCGCGCGTGGGCGCAGCCCATCCCGAGGAGCTCCTCCTCCGCCCTGGCCGCCCTGGCCGCCCTCACCGCCCTCACCGCCCTCACCGCCCTCGGCCGCGGCGTCCATCCAGGAGAAGGGGCTGGGCTCGGCGGCGGCGCGGCGCGGGCCGGGGCCGCCACCCGGCGGCGGCGGGCCGTCCGGCTCCTGCCCCGGCCGGCGGCGGCGCTCGCTGTTCATGGCCGTGCCGGTGCGGGCCGGGCGCAGGCCCTCAGCCCCCAGCAGGATCTCGTCTTCGCCCTCGTCGCCGGCCGCGTACTCGTCACCACTGCCGCTGTCGTACCCACGCTCGCCGTCACTCACCCCGTCGCCGACGCCAGACTGCCGCCGTTGCCTCCATTCACTGCGGCCAGCGCCACCACCACCACCACCGGCTCCAGCGCCTCCACCGCTGCGGCCGCCCGATGTGCGGCCACCCATGGCCGCCGCCACCTCGTCATCCCCCAGCGCCTCCGCCTCCGCCCGGTGAGCGCCACGACCCGCACCTCCACCTCCACCACCTTCATCACCGCTGTTGTAGCCGCTGCGGTCGGAGCCCAAAGGCTCGCCGCTGTCCCCTCCTGACTGCCGCTCCTGCCCGGCCGGCGGTGCCTCCCACCTGGCCCCAAACCGGAACACAAGCGGAGCCACCGGCCCATCCGCCACTGCGCCGCCTGCCGCCGCCGCCGCACCCGTGTCCGAACCAGCAAGTCCCAAGCCGGTGCCCGGGCTGGGACCCGCACGGGCCCACGAGCCGGCACCGGCACCGGCACCGGCGGCGTACGGCGACGGCGCCGCCGCCACTGCCGCCGCCTCCACCGCCGCCTCCACCGCTGCGGGCGGCAGCGGCAGGCGGCCGTGCAGCGCCGCCAGGGCTGCCTCCAGGCCGGGCGACCCGGGGGCCTGGCCCGCGTCCAGCAGCGTGTGCAGCAGCAGCAGCAGCCGGCCCAGCGAGGAGCCGGCGGGCGAGCTGGCGGCCGCGGCACCGCTGCCGCCGGACAGCAGCCACCTGCGTGCCCAGAGGGGGGAGGGAAAAGGGCGTGTAACCCATAGCGACCAAGCCGGAAAGACGGGCCAATGGACATAACACGCCAGAACGAGAGATGCAGTGTGCAGTTATGGGCACATACCCGGACAGTTCCTCATACGCCGCCCGCCAGGCCTCAGCGTCCGGGGCCGCCTCCGCCGCCGCCGCCTCCACCGGGCCCTGGCTGCGGCAGTGCACGTACAGCACCGCACCCACTGGGGCCGCGGCGGGGGTCGGGGCGTGTGCGAGGACCGCCGCCTGCACACGGACCGGCTGTGGGCAGGGCGGGAGGCCAGCAGCGGGGGGGGGGGGGCAGTCAGCCTGGCAGTTGGCGGTGGTAGATGAGTATCCACTGAAGGCAGGTAGTGCCTTCGGGCACATCGCTGCTAAGCGGGTGACGTGTCCCTCGGTGCACACGTTGCCCCCTACGCCTCACCTCCTCCCTCCCCCTCCCGCCCCCCGCTTTCTTTCTCCCTGCTCCCGCTCACCCGCGTCACCAGCTGCAGCGCTGTCAGCTGGTACGTCACCGCCAGGGTGGGCGCGGCAGCAGCGGGGGCCAGGGAGCCCGCCAGCTGCAGCGGCTCAGCCGCAGACACCACCGCACACACACGCAGGCCGGACACACGCGCCGCCACCGCGCGCAGGCGGCGCAACGCTGGCGACTCCTCCTCCAGCTCCCCCTGCCTTGCCTGCTCCTCCCCCTCCTGCTCCTCCAACTCAACACCAGCCCCGCCGCCGTATGCTGCAGCCCACCGCAGCACATACGGCGCCACATCATTCAGCCGCTGCAGCACAGCCCGCGCCGCCGCGTCAGCAGCCGCCGACGTCTTGGCAGGCCCCGTAACCGCAGCAACCGCATGCGGCCCCGCCAGCGGCGGCTGCAGTGCCGCCGCCGCCGCGGGGCTCAGCGCCACCTGCTGCACCACCAGCCCACTCAGCCGCGGCAGCCCCAGCAGACCACACAGCAGCGCCGACAGGCCCCCAGCCGCAGCCGCCACCGCTACAGCCGGAGCCGCAAGGCCCAGGTCGTCATGGGCTCCCTCCGTGTGGGGCCCCGCCAGCACCGGCCCAATGAGCTCCAGCTGCCGCCGCGCCTCGGGCGCACCCGCACCCCAGGCCTCCGCCGCCTGGGCCGCCTGGGCCGCCGCCGCCTGCAGCAGCGCGCTCGCCGCCCGCGCCTCATCCCGCAGCCTCAACCCGCCCCCGCCAGTGCCTGCTGCGCTGGCAGGCGGCAGGATGGAGTCCAGCACCGCAACCACCGGGCCCTGCGCTGCGGCCTCGGCGGCACCCGCGCCCCCACCCGCCCCCACAACCTGGTCAGCCGGCGGCGCCGCCACCCAGCGGCCGTCAGCGGTGGGCAGCAGCGGCTCGGAGCGCAGAGCCGCCAGCACCGCCTCCGCCTCGGCGGCTGTAGCACCCCCTGACGGCGGGGCGGCCCCCTCCGTCGCCGCCGCCGGCTGTAGCGGCAGTGCCAGCAGGTCGCCCAGCCAGGCAAGGCAGATGAGCGCGGCGGCGGGGCGCGGCGCGGCGGCGGCGGAGCGCAGCGCCTCCAGCACGTGGGTGGGTGTGGGCGCAGCGGCCACTGACAGCTGGGCCACAAAGAAAGACCTGTGCGGTAGAGGGTGTGGAAAGCAGCACAAGCAGCGCAGGTGTCAGAAAGGGAAGCGAGAGGCCATAGTTGTCAGCATCCTGAGACTATGTGCAGCTGCAAAGCTCTGGGCAGGGACAAAGCACTCGAAGCGAGGACAGCGCGAGCGACGCAACGACTCACTCGAGCGCAGCGGGGTAGCTCGGGTGCAGGCGCGGCGGCAGCAGCGCTGAGGCACCTTCCGAGTCGTCGCCGCCAGATCCGGAGGGCGAGAGCGCCGGCGGCAATGCCAGCCGCCCCAGCGACCACACCACCTCTGCGGACGTGCACCAGCGCACAGGCACACGACCTCCGCCACCGCCACCGCCAGCAGCCGCAGGCAAGCCGATCAAGCTTTGCGTCGCAAAGGCCCGCCGCATCTCCGAAGCTGCTCCCACATCGGCGCCCGCGCCCGCTCCTCCCGCCGCTGCCACCGCCTCCTCCGCCAGCAGCCCCGCCGCCAGGTAGCGGTAGCAGCCGGACAGGTCGGACAGCGAGGGCTGCGGCGGGGCGGCGGCGGCGGCGGACTGAGGTCCAGCCCCTGCGTCACCTGCAGAGGCAGTAGCCGCCGCGGCGCTCCACAGCCGCAGCTGCGACATCACCACTGGCAGTGACGGCGCCGCCGCCAGACCCAGGGCGGCGGCGAAGCGCGGGTCCGACACCAGCGCCGCCCCTCCCGCGCCGCCCACAGCCGCACCGCTGGACCCGCCGCCACCCACAGCCGCAGCCGCCACATAGCGCGCGCAGGGGCCCAGCACACCGCGCAGGGCGGGCGAGGGCAGCAGCAGCGGCGGCAGTGGCGGCTGAGGCTGCGTCTGCAGCGACGACTCCGCGGCCCCGCCGTCCGGGGCCGGCAGGGGCGGTGCGCCGCCCGCCGGCACCGCCAGGCCGCCCCAGCTGTCCGCCAGCCAGGCGGTGCGGCGCAGCAGCTCCAGGAACGACGACGGCCGCCGCTCCCGTGGCCCAGTCGCCTGGGGGGCTGCTGGTGCGGCGGCTGGGGGCTGTGCGGGGTGCGCCCAGGCGGCTGCGGCGCACTCGGACGCCCACAGCGCGTCCAGCAGCGCCGCGGCGCCGCGCAGTGCCGCTAGCGACGCAGCCGGCGGGGAGGCGGCGGCAGCGGGTGAGGCTGCTGCTGCTGCTGCTGCTGGTGGGGGGCCTTGTGTGGTCGTCACGCCGCAGTGGCGCAGAAGCCGCTCCAGGTCGGGGCTGCTCCAGTCCCCGGCAGTAGCAGTGGCGGTACCGGCGGCAGTAGCAGTGGCGGTGCCGGCGGCAGTAGCAGCAGCTGCAGTGCTGGCAGCCGCAGTGGCAGTGGCAGCAGTAGGCAGCTCCCGCCTGAGGCGCACGAAGCTGTAGCCGCAGCGCAGCACGTGCGGCCCCAGGAATTCAGCCCACTGGGCGGCGCTGCCGAACCGCAGGTAGGCAGACGACCACAGCGCGCACGGGCACGAGCCGCTGCGACTGCCGCCCGCAGCCTCAACCTCAGACTCGGCCCCGGTGCTGCCTGGCGACATCGCGGACGCCAACGCGGACAGCGCGGCCGCCCGCTCCGAGCCGCCGCGGCCGTCCGGTGCGGCTGCGGCTGCCAGTCGGGCTGCGCCGCCCTCGCCGTTGGCGCCCAGCAGCCTCTCCGCCGCCCAGTCCGGGAAGCTGAGTCCCAGGCACACGCCCTCGGCCGACCGAACCACCGCCCAGCCCCGGGGCGGCTCCTCCGCGGCCGCCGGCGCCCCACTGCTGCCCGCGTCCACCTCGCCAGCCGGCAGCTGCTGCGTCTGCGCCTGCGTCTGCGGCGGCACCAGCACCCACACCAGTGCGTCGGCCCAGGCGGCTGCCACCCGGGGGTCCCGTGCGGCCAGGTGTGTGTGGTGCAGCAGGTAGGCGGCGTAGCCCACCAGCGCACGCGGCGAGGGGGCAGCAGCCGCAGCAGCAGTGGTGGGGGCTGTAGCAGCAGCAGCAGCAGCAGCAGCTGCAGCCGCTGCAGCCGCTGCTCGCTGCAGCGCGGGCAGCACGTGTCTGCTGATGACGTCGGGCGGCTGCAGCGGCGCCACGCCCAGCCGCGTCAGGGCGCGCAGGCAGCGGCCGCGCAGGCGGGGCGGGATGGCTGCGGGGGCAGCGGGGCAGCGGGGCAGCGTCAGAAGCTTTGAATGGGCCGGGTGTGTATTAAAGTACATAGCGAAAGGTGACAGAGGGAGAGAGCTGCAGCCAGGGAGCGTCTTTTCCCAAGCGGCGACGTGGACGGGGCCGCTACGGCCTCAACCTTCCCATCGCCGCCGCCGCCGCCCCCCCCCTCTCCACACACACACAACCACACACACACATCTCGCTCACCCGCCACGTCCACCAGCGGCAGCTCCGACTCAAAGCCGTACTCATAGCCGCCCTCGCCCAGCAGTGAGCTGCAGCCACCACTGCCGCCACTGCCGCTGCCGGCCCCTCCGCCAGAGGCGCCCAGGCCACCCGCTGCTGCTGTTGCCGCGGGCGCCTGCCCCGCCGCCTGCGTCTCCTGCTCAGGCGCCTCCTCCTCATCCGCCGTGACCGCGGCAGTGGCTGCGCCCGGCGGCAGGAGCGCCTCCGCGGGTGTGCCGGCCCGGCCGCCCGTCAGCGGCACCAGCGGCAGACCCCGCAGCGCCGCCACCAGGGCGCCCAGCGAGCCGGCGGCGGCGCCGGCAGCTGGCGGCACGGAAGAAGACAGGCCGCCGCCACCGCCGCGAGTGCCCTGCTGCACCTGCGAGGTGCAAGAGGGGAGGGCGTCCAGACATGGTTAGTAAGACCCAGGGGGGAAATGACACGGCGGGTGCCTTGATACCTTGCAGTGCTATGCTACCACACACATGTGCACAGGCTGAGGCACGGGCCAACCCCACTCTCAAGCAGCCGCTGGAGTCGCCGCGGCCGCCACCCGGCAGCTCCAAGCGCACAGCCGCACCTCGGCCTGCTCCAGCAGCTCCTCCAGCGCCGCCAGCAGCCGCCACCGCCACGCCGCGTCCCGACCGGCTGTAGCGGCAGCAGCAGCTGTAGCAGCAGCTGTAGCAGCACGGGTCGTCGCGGCCCCGCCTGCGCCCGCGCCCAGCAGTGCCTGGAGTGCCGCCACGGCGTGTCGCGCGCCGAACACGGACAGACCCAGAGCCGCAACCACACCCGCCGCCGGCAGGCAGCCCGCGTCACCGCCGCCGCCGCCGGCGCTGTTCCCCTCCGGCCCCATGAGCCCGTCTGTGAGGGCGTAGTGCAGCCCGGTGGCAGCGGACAGCGCCGCGGGGGGCAGCAGCAGCCGCAGCTCCTGTGGGGCAGATACGGCGTGTGTGTATGTATGTATGTGTGTGTGTGTTTGTGTGTGTGTGTGTGTGTGTGTGTGTGTGTGTGTGTAGTGGTGGGTCCAAAGCCATGAGTCCGTGAGGCCAGCCGCATGCAGAGCCAAGCATCCAGCCCCGAGGCCCCGCAACACCTCCCTGCCACCCACATGACGTCCCCCTCCCCTCCACCTCCACCTCCCCTACCGCTGCCCTCGCCCCTCACCTGACTGGCACCCACCACCACCTGGGACGGCCGCAGCAGCACCTCCGCCTCCACCTCCGCCTCTCCCGCCAGCTCCACCCCGGCGGCCCCGGCTCGCTGCGGCTGCGGCTGCAGCGCCAGCACACACGGCGCGGCGCGTAGAGCCGCCGCCACCGCGCCCACCACCGGCCGCAGGAAGGGCATCACCAGGCCCGACCCACCGCCGGCGGCGCTGTTGGCGCCCCCCAGCAGGCCCAGCCCCAAGCCCGCTCCCGACGTGGCGGCGGGCGGCACGTAGGCGAGCCAGCCGCCGCGGCGCAGGTGCGGGAAGAGGCGCGCGCCGTGCCGCACTGCGGCCAGGAAGGCGCCCGGCACCTGCAGTGGGGGCGGGGGAGGCGGGACAAAGCGGGTTGCGAAAGTAAAGAGACGGGAATCAAGTGGCAGCGGGCCACACAGCAGGTGGGGGTGAATGGGGGCACGGGTGGACGCGATGGCACGCGGCAAGAGCGGAAGCGCATGCACAGCACTGGCAGCGCGGCTGCGATGGCCGGGACTCTTCCGCGAGCCAACGGGTGCGCTCCTCAGTGCTCACTCCTGGCAGGGCTCCTGGAAGCGAGTTCGCACGACGCCAGTGCCCTCCCACCGCCCGAGTATATGACGGGCTTGATTGAGTCCTGGTTCATGAGGCTTAGCTTGGACCACCCGACCTCTACCATCCTTCCCACTCTCCCTTGCACCCACCCTATAACCGTACCCATCCACCCACCCACCCACCCACCCACTTCCACTACCACCCACTACCACCCACCCACCCACTACCATCCACTACCACCCACTACCACCCACTACCACCCACTGCCACCCACCATGTCTCTCAGCTGCTGGTTCCAGCCCTCGCCCGCGCTGATGTCCTCGCGGCTGCTCGGCACCAGCCAGTCCGCCTGCAGCGCGAACGGCAGGCCGCTGGGCCGCAGCGGCAGAGTGGCGTACACCTGGCAGCTGTGCGCCGCCGCCCGCAGAGGCGGCAGAGCGGGCAGGCCGCCGCCGCCGCTGCTGCTGTTGCCAGTGGCTGTGTCGCCCGCAGCCTCATCGTCCTGTGCCTCGAGTTCAACAGCGCCGGAGGAGGTGGTGAACGTGGTGGTGATGGTGGCCGCGGCTGCGCCGCCCGGTGTGGTGGCGGGCGGCAGCGGCAGCCCCACCTGCACGCAGGTGGCGGCGGGGCGCACGCCGGCAGCCCCGCGCGGCACCAGTGGCGGCGCCAGGCGGGCCGTGCCCACCACCCACGTGTGCACACTCTCGCGCAGCAGCACACGCCCATGCCCACGACCGCCTGCCGCTGCTGCTGCTGCTGCTGCTGCTGTTGCTGTTGCTGCCTCCGGCATCAGGGCCTCAATGCGCCACGTGACCTGTGCCGTGTGACACACACACACACACACGCACACACACACACACACACACACACACACACACACACACACACACACACACACACACACACACACGTGTCAGCACACACGTCAGCACGCACGCGCGCATCAAACATCTACGGCATCCGCACTCGCGCAATCCGGTGCGTGAGCAACCCGTTGCAGCCAGCGCTGCCCCCCAAGAAAACAACAACAACAACCCCCAAAGGGGCCCCACCCCACGGGGCCCCTCCACAAGGCCCCCCTACCCAGGCAGTCACCTGCACCAGGGCGCCGTCCTCGCTGTCACGCCGCGTCAGGGTGTGCACCACAGCCGCCGCCGTACAGCCGCCGCCGCCGCCGCCGCCGCCAGCCGCTGCGGGCGCCGCCACCTCGTCCCACAGCTCCAGCCGCCGCACCCGCCGCAGGAACAGCATCACATCAGGCCGCACCTGGGGGCGTGGCCACACCCAAAATGTTATAACAACGCAACCCGTACCATGAAAAGGCCTAATCACCACGGCAGCTCAACGCAGCGCCCACGTACCCTCCCTGCACCACCACCGCCACCCCCACACGCACCCACCTGCGACACCAGCCCAGCTGCCAGTGACTTCCAACTGGCCCCGCTGACGGCGGCAGTAGCACCCGTGGCCGCGGCGCTGCTGCCCTGCGCCGGCTGCAGCAGCCGCGGCGCCGCGGGCAGCAGGATGACTGTGCCCCAGCCACTGGCGGGCGGCGGCGGCGCGGCGGGCCGGATGCTGGGTGCGGCTGCGGCTGCTGGCGCCTCGGGGTGTGGTTGTGGGTGTGGGTGTGGGTGCAGTGTGGGGTCGGGGGCGGCGGGCGAGGGCTCCAGCGGCTGCGGCAGCACATAGCCCAGACCGGTGGGGTCCTGTGGGGGCGCAGGGTGGGGGGGAGGACAGGAGGTGATGGCGGGTGAGGGGCAGTCGGCGGTAGCAAGGCGGGGCAGGGGCATCGGGTCAATTGCAATGGCCCCAGTGGTGGAGGGCACTGAGGGGCTGACCAGCAGCAGAGGCAGAAGTCCCGACTGCATGCGGCGCCTAAAGGCGTGTGGGCCCACCTGCGCATCGAAGCCGAAGGCAAACCCATTGGAGTAGATGGCGGGCGCATCGCTCAGCGCAAACACCGACTTGAAGCCGATGCCCTTCTCGCCCGTCTGCTGCCGCAGCCCGCCGCCACCGCTGTCCACGTCCTTGCTGTCAGTAGCGGCAGCGGGGCCGGAGGCGGCGGCGGCGGCGGCACTCGGCGCCTGCTTGGCTGCCGCCTTGGAGGATGCGCCCACGTCACACAGGGCGCGCACGTCCGCCTCGCTGAAGCCACGCTGCGTACACACACAGACACACACACAGGCGGCAGCAGCAGGCACACTCGGGCACAGCGAAGAGCCGCAAGCAGCGCGACGGGGTCAGTCAGCTGAGCACGCATGTCCCTGCACACACACACACGCACACGCACACACAAACACACACACACACACAAACACACACACACACACACACACGCACGCGCACGCGCACATCCGCAACCACCGCATGCGCCTGCCTTCCCCCCCACCCCCCCACCCCTCACCCCTCACACCCCTCCTCACCTCATTTGTGGCCACTGCCAGGCCGGCGCCGCTCAGCCGCAGCGACATGGTGGGCGGCTCGCCGCCGCCCGGCAGCGCCGCCAGCTCGGACTCCGGGTAGCTGAGGGAGGCAGCGGCAGCGGTAGCAGCAGCGGCACAGGCAGGCGAGGGCATACAGGGAGACGTCGGTGTGCGGCCGTGAGCGGCAGCAGTCGAGTCAACCCGGCAGCAGTAGGGTTGCACTTTGCCGGGAAGTCTGCTGCTGTAAAACTGCGCCCCGCCCCTCCAATTGCGCTTCACCTTCCCCTCCCCCAAGCCCCCGTTCCCTCCCACCTGCAGTCGTCGGCGTTCTGCAGCAGCTCCAGCAGCAGGTGCACGCGGCTGGCGTACAGGTCCGCCGCCAGCCGCGTCAGGGCGCGCTGCAGCCGGGCCGCCTGCGCCGCCAGCACCGCCGCCACCTCGGGCGGCGCCGCCACGCCCACGCCGAACTCGCGCTGCCGGATGGAGCTGACCACAGCCGCCGAGTGGGCGGGGCTCACCCGCGCGCGCAGGCGCCAGGCAGGCAGCAGCGGCGAGGTCGGCGACAGGGGCGGCTGCTCCGCTGGGAGGCCTCCGCTCGGGGTCACGGCGGCGGCGGCCGAGGCAGTGCTCGAGGGAGCTGCCAGCGCCGCCGCCGCAGCGTCAGGCCCACTGCCGCCGCCGCCGCCGCCGCTGCCCTCGCGGCCGCCCATGCGGCGCCCTGACGCGGCGGCGGCGGCGGCCGGGGCCGGGCTGCGGCTGGGCTGCAGCACAATGTCATCTCCCGCGCCGTCATCCGCCTCCTCCTGGGCAGCGCCGCCCCTGGCCGCAGACCCAGCGGGCGGCGGCGCCTGGGCTGCTGCCCGGGTGCCGCGGCCGTCAGCCCCCTGCGGCGTGGCGCTGACCCCCTGTGCCACGTCAGATGCGGCCTCTTCAGCGGCAGCTGCGGCTGCTGCGGCCGCACCCAGCCGCCGCAGCGCCGCCACCGCCGCCGCACACAGGCGCGCCCCCAGCAGCAGCTGCTGCCGGCCCTCGCACGGCGCCGGCCCTGGCGCGGTGACCAGGCGTGCGCCCACCGCCCACAGCGCCGCCAGGGCGCGGGTGCGCACCGCCGCAGGCAGCGCCGCCGCCGCCGCCGCCGCCACCTCAACCGCTGACTGCGGCGGTGCGCACCAGTGCGCGCCAGTTGGAGCCGCCGGGGCCACAGCTGCCGCGGCCGCGACTGCGACTGCTGCGGCCTGCAGGCGCGGCGGCAGCAGCAGCTGCAGCAGGGGGCCGCAGGTGAGGAAAGGCGGCGGCATGGCCAGAGCCACATCCAACAGGTACGCCCCCAGCCGCTGCGCTGCGCTGTCCGGCGCCGCCGCCGTCAGCGTCGCCCGCTCCGCGGCATCCTCCGCCACCGCCGCCAGCAGTGCCGCCGGCAGCGCCGCCACGCCGCCGGCGCCGGCAGTCAGACCCAGCAGTGCCGCAGCCGCGCCCGCGCCGTCCAGAGCGGACAGCGCCTGTGAGAGGGTTTTGGTGTGGTTCAGGGGTTTGGGGTCGGGTCCAGGACGCGGGTGGACGGCTCTCAATTGTGATTGACAGCTTTGTCCCGTACGCAGTAGTCAACATGTTACTCCGGCACGCCGCACCTGCGCAAAGCCGCCAGTGGTTGCGGCCGCGTCCACCAGCAGCAGCGGCCCGGCACTGCCGCATGGAAGCGCCACCGCGGCAACCACCTTGCCGCCACTGCCGCCGCCGCCGCCACAGCCCCGGAGCACCTGCAGCAGCGCGCCGGCCGCCGCCGCGCCGCCGCCGCCAGCACCACCTGCGGCGGACCCTGACAGGGCCAGCGCCTCACCAACAAACGCCAGCGGCAGCCCCGCACCCGCACCCGCACCCGCACCCGCACCACCGCCAGCCGCAGCGGCGCCGCTAGCGGAGGGCGGAGGCGCCGCCAGCACCGCCACCAGGCCAGTCACATCCAGCGGCGCCGCCGCTGACGCAGCGTCCACAGACCCACTGCCCGTGGCCGCCCCCGCCCCCGCCCCCGCCAGCAGCGCGTGTGCATACAGCACGGAGCCCGCCGCCGCGTCCTGCTCCTCCGCCTCCGCCGCCGAACTCCCAAAATCACCACCGCCGCCACCCGTAGCCGCCGCCGCCAGCAGCGCAGCCGCGCCGCTGGCTGCGGGTCCGGCCAGGTCTTCGAAGCGGCCGCCGCCGAACTGCGCGCACGCCAGCGCCTCCACCTCGGAGGCTGTAGCAGCACCCGCACCCGCACCAGCTGCGGCTGCGGCACTCGCGCCGCCGTCAGCTGCAGCGCTGGCGGCTGCGGCCGCCTGGCGGCAGAAGGCCTTGAGCTGCGCCGCCACCAGAGGCGAAGCGCCCACACCCGCCGCCGCCGCCGCCGTTGGGTCCGCCGCAGCAGTACCAGGAGCAGTAGCAGCGGCGCCGGCAGCCGCGGCCTGCGCAGACGCATCTGCGGCCTTGCCAGCTGCGTCCGCCTGAGGCGCAGCAGTGGCGGCCGCTGCTGCGGCGGCGCTGTCCGCTGCGGGCGCCTGCCCCGCTGCGTCCACCTGGCCTGCTGCCGCTGCCGCTGCGGCTGCTGCGGCCTTGACCCGCTGCGCCTTGGCCAGCACCAGACCACACGCCTCCTCGAATGCGGCTGCGAGGGCGCACGTAGTCCATGTCAGCAGCAGCTAGCGCCACTCCCTCGGCCCACGTCCTACCTGCATGTCCCCTGGAGGCCCCGTCACTGCCACATCAAACAGCCCCCCTTTCCATGACCTGCCTGCCCCCGTTCTGTATCCCTCCCCGCACCCATGCAGCCCCCCCCCCCCAAAAAATCTCCCTCCCAGCCCTCTCACCCGACATGGCCGCACCGCCCTCCTCCAACAGCGCCAGCAGCCCCCGACCGCCACCACCACCACCGCCGCCGTCTGCACCTCCCGCGCCGCCGCCGTCCAGGCTGTCCACGTGCAGGGCCGCGCACACGCCCCGCTCCAGCTCCAGCAACAGACCCAACACACTACTGGGCGCGGCGCCCGGCGCACCCGCCGCAGCAGCTGAGGCGGCAGCAGCGGAGGCCGCCAGTCCCTTGCCGCCCTGGCCCTGCGCCTGTGGCGGCGCCTGCTGCGACTGAGCCGCGCCGGATGCAGCTGCCGCCGCCCCCGCCTGCCCCTGCCCCTGCGCCTGGCCCTGCGCCTGCGCCTGCGCCTGCGCCTGCTCCTCGGCCCGCAGTGCGGCTGTGGCTGCGGCCAGCTGTGCCGCCGCCGCCGCCTGCAGCTGGGCGCGACTGGGCGGAGGGCCGTCCAGGGGCTGGGGCGGCGCAGGGCTGCCGGAGGCCTGAGGGGGGGGAGGGAGGGGGGGGGGGAGGGGAGGGAGGGGGAGGGAAGGGGAGGGAGGGGCAGCAGGGGTAGAGGCTGGGAGGCGGGTGCGGGCCGCAGGTATCAGGCCACGTGCTGTAGGCGACATGGAGTGGAGGGAGGCGTCAGCCCCCAACCATGAACGACGGTACACGGCGCTTGCACGCAGTCACAGCGTTGCACCCATGGTGGTAACCCATGACGCGCTACAAAGCACGACATAACCCATGTGTGTGCATTCATGTGTGCCACGCCTCCCCCTGTGTGTGCATCCTTCGCCTGTCTGCACCCCACCCCCACCCCGCCATTCAAGCACTCCGCTCTCCATGAACGGCTTCCCGCTCCCGCCACCCCACCCCACCCCATCCACCCCCCGCACACACACGCACACGCACCTGCACGGCGCGCTGCCACCAGACCTGCCGCCGGCCGCCGCCCTTGCGTCCCGGCCCGTACACGTCCTCCTTCTCCACCACCCCCTGCAGCAGCAGCGCCACCACCACCTCCGCACACACCTGCACGCCAGCCACAGACACACACAGGCAAGCACGAGTGTCAGGTATGCGTTCGGCAAAACCCCATTCGCCCTAACCTGGAAGGTTACGGCAAACCCTATTGGTCCCGCCCGCACCGCCCCTGACGCGTCACCCACCCTGCACACGTCAGCAATGCGTGGCGGCGCCCCGGCCCCGCCCCGCTGCTGCTGCTGCTGCTGCTGCAGGCTGTGTGCCGCCGCCGCCGCCTGCGTCCCCCTGCCGGCTGCCGCCGCCGCCGCCGCCACCGCGGACATGGCGCCGCTGCCTGCCGCCGCGGTCCAGCGCTGCAGGCAGGCGGCCAGGTCGTCGGTGAGGTCGTCGGGCGGGGCGGACCTGAGCGCGCCGGCCCGGACCAGCTCCCGCGCCTGTGGGGTATGGGGTGTCAAGTGCGGGGGGTATGTGCCCGGGCCCAACGAGGGGGGACGAGGGTGCAAGCCAATTAGGGGAAAAGGGAGCGGGGCGCCTTCTTGCAGCAGCTCAGTTGGGCCGGCCGGCGCGCCCCCCTCGCCCCCATGCGCCACGCCCATATGCCCTCCTCAGCCCCACGCGTCACGCCGCCCCCCCCCCCCCAGCTGCCCTCTCCCTCTCCGCCCGCCCCCCCCCCCCGGGTCCCGCCGCACCTTGCACAGCGCCGCCATACGTATGCGGTACCTCGGGTGCAGCGTGCACACACCGAAGATGTGCGAGCACACGTCTGCAGCACATGGAGGACACACACATAGTGCAGCGGCAACGGCGAGTGAGGTCGTGTCCACAGCCCGGCCGCCCCCACGTGCTGCACGGCGTGAGGCCGTGCTGCTGGGAGCACATCAGCACACCCACGTAGCGTGGAGGGCAGCCCCGACCCGCAGCCCAACAACCGCGCATCCGCTTCCCCCTCTTGTGTGGTTCTGGCACCAGCCCCCAGCCCCACAACCCCCCAGCCCCGGCCCCACCGTTTTCGTTGGGGCAGGCGCACAGGCAGCAGTTCATGTCCACTGGCCACCACTCCGCCTGGCCACTCGTGCTGCACCAGAAAGCACAGGGGGGGGGCGGCGGCCACCGGGTGAATGGACGAGGTGGCAGGGGCCACACACCCAACCACCCACCGAACCCCCAACCCGCCACCCCCCACATACACACACACGCACGCAAGGGCCACTGTGGACTCCAGCCGTACCCAGCCCCCGCCTCCGCACGCAGCGCTCCCCCATTGGACCCCGAACCCCAACCCTCAACTCCCGCCCGCCCACCCGCCACGCCCTCGCCCCCCACGGATTACCGCCCCTTCATCCCCGCCCTTTACCCCCGCCCCCCGCGCCGCTCGCCCTGCTGCTCCACGACGCCTCGGCCCCCATCTCATAAGTACCATCGCTTGCAACTAACGCCTCTGCCTGTGCTCCGCTCGTTTTAGTTGGTTTGGTTTAGTTTGGGCTGGTATTTGCAATCCCCCTCCCGCCCCCCCCCTCGCCCCCCCCCCCCGGCCCGCCCACCTGTGCACCCTGAACAGGTGCGGCACGGCCGTGTCCTGCACGCCGTCGGCCATGTCCGCCAGCCGCCCGCCCTTGATGCGCACGCCGTCGCTCACCGTGCGCAGAGCCCGAGACTCCTGCACATGCAGCACACGCGCGGCAGTACACATATACACACACACACACACACACACACACACACACACAGTTATCAAACAGCAATCATATCGGCACCACGCCAGCATGCGGCACCAGGCAGGAGGTAGGCACACGTGCGCGGCCCACCCCACTCCCCGCGCCCTCCCCGCCCACCCCAAATTATAACCCCCCCACCCCCCACTCGGGCACGCACCGGCCAGTCGTCATCGCCCGCCCGGCGGCTGCCGCCCCTGAAGCCGCCACCGCCACCGCCACCGCCACCACCTGGGGGCCCGCGCTGTGGTCGCAGCTGCACCATCGGCGGCGCTGCCGGCCCTCCGCCGCCACCTCCTCCTCCTCCTCCCCCACCGCCGCCGCCACCACCAGGCTGCTGGGCGCGCTGGCCCGCCACATACGGCACCACCCGCGACGGCCTCTGCTGCTGCTGCTGCTGGCTCGGGTGCTGCTGGGCAGCCCCCTGGAGGCCGGGCGGGGCCGCCGGCGCTTGCGGCTGCGGCTGGTACGGCTGGCCCCGCTGCAGCAGGGTCACCGCGGGTGCCGCACCGCCCGCGGTACCCGCAGCGGCAGCACGACCGCCTAGGCCTAGTCCGCCCGCCGCGGCATTTGAGCCGCCGCTGAGCGCAGTTACACGCTGCGCCGCTGCGGCAGCCGCCGCCGCCGCCGCCGCCGCGCCTGCAGCAGGCGGTTGCAGTCCGGGGGCGCCGCCGCCAGCAGCGCCGCTGCCGCCGATGGCCATGCGAGCAAGCGCCGCCGCGGCAGCTGCGGCCTGCGGGTTCGGCTGTTGCTGCTGCTGCTGTGGCGGCTGCTGTTGCTGCTGCTGGGGGCCGCCGCCACGCGACCGCTGCTGATGCTGGTGCTGGAGGCCCGGCGCAGCGCCCGCCGCGAAGTTGGCGGCCTGGCGTGGCGCCTGGGGCTGCTGGTACTGGTGCTGGGTCTGGTACTGGGGCTGGTACTGCTGCGCCGCAGCTTGCGGCTGGGGCTGCTGTCCATGCGCACCAGGGCCCGGGGCCTGGTGCTGGGACGCCCTGTTGGCGCCGCCGGGCGAGGGAGCCGTGGCGGCTGCCGCCGGCACCTGCCCCTGCTGCCCCGGTTGCTGCTGTGCGGCCACAGAGCGCAGGAAGTCCTCAAAGGTTAGGGAGGCGCCCAGCACCGGCCCCGCAGCCGGCGCAGCAGCGGCAGGGGCAGCCGCGGGGCGCTGCTGATGCTGGGGCTGCTGCTGCTGCTGGGGCTGCCGGCCGCTGTTGTGGGTGTGGGTGTTGTTCCGCTGCGGGCCAGGGCCATCGGTGCCTGGAGCTGCCGGCTGGCCGCGCGCGCGCTGGTTGCCGCCCTGCCCCCCGGGCTGGCCGCGGGGTTGTCGGCCGGGCTCAGCGGCAGCGGCTGCGCCAGGTGCCGGAGGGCCCGCCGGGTTACCTGCGGCACCGCCGCCGAGCCCGCGCAGCGCGTTCCGAAGGAGCGCCTGGTGGGCCGGCGACCCGTTGTTGTCCATTTCTTGCCAGAGACTGTCCTACGACGTCAAGTCCTTGGAGCCATCGCGAGCGGGGGCACAGTTATGACCCAAGCTTGCGCGATCTGCACGTCAGGAGACTCCTGTCGCTCCGGTTTATGCAATTACCTACAACACAATTGATGCTTTACAGGTTAAAAAGCTGCAAGCAACTTTGCTATGGGTTATGGGTAAGAAAACGCTTACAATCGTTTGCAAGTTGTTGCTCAGGAGCACTGAGTGTATGCGCTAAGCGAGAAGCGTAGCCCTCTCTGTAACAGTATGCTGGCAGCACACGCTACGGCCCAATGCGTCCGGCGCCGCGACGTGGCATGCCATGCGGCGGGCGTGCAGTCGTGTTCAGTCAACCCTAGCTAGACTTAACAGGCTGCGTCGTGCTGCCTAGCGCTGCTTGCCTTCCCCGGGATGTCCGAGGGGCTCGTTGCTGGCTAGCTGCCGCCCCCGGGCCCCGTACTCCGACGGCTGTCCGCCCCAAATACAGGCAGCCAAGACACGCCGCCACGTGCCACCACGTGCCGGTGTTGCCACAGCATCAGGCAGCCGTCAGTTCATGCCACCCACCACCGCAGGGCGCGCATCCATCAAGCCGTTCTATCGCCGTCGACACCGCTGGCCTTGTCCGCATTGCCGTCAACAACTCGGTTACATTCACAGTGCCCAGCACCGCTGCAGTAGTGGCACCACACGATAACAATGACAGGCGGGTTGGCTAACTGCCGCCGTCCTGTGCCAGACCTTTGACACTTCGCGCCGGCGCCTCCCCGCATGTACCGCCTGTCCGTCGCCCCTGCAGGCCTGCCCGTGTGCATCGGCGCTGATAATCGCACCACCACTTGCGCACTGCTGCTGCCGCCACCAGGGCCGCCACTGGGTGCACCGCACATCGCAGCGCGCTGCACCCCCAGACTCACTACGCCACTGGCTGCATGCCGCCGCCCTTCCCCCCCTCCCGCCCCTTTCACAAGTCACGCTGCACCCCTCCTCCGCCGCCTCCTCCGCCTCCTGCTCCGCCGGCCGCTGCGCGCTGCTCCATCTCTGCCACGGCCTCGTTGATGATCTTGGACACCTCGGTCGCAAACTCCGTCAGCACCGGGTTCTTGTCTGGGGCGCGGGGGGCGCGGCGGAACGAGTGGTTTCTTGCGGGTGTTTGGGGCTTTGGGAGAGGGCGCTAAGAGGTGCATGGGCTACAGGCGGGAGGAGGCACAGGAATAGCGGGCTGCGAGGAAGCACGATCCATTACTACCATATCCCAGCTTGGCTGCAGCAGCTCACCTGGATGCCAGCGCAGCTGCAGCTGCCGCACCCGCTTGCGCCGCTCCTCCTCGCCGCACGCAGCCGCCTCCGCCACCGCCCCGTGGATGGCGGTGCGGATGGTGGCCAGGCTGAACACACCCGCACCGCCACCACCACCGCCACCGGACGCAGACCCAGAGCCGGAGCCGCCTGCGGTGTGCCAGGAGGGAAGCAGACGGGCGTCAGCCTTGTGTGCGCAGGTGCCGCGTGCCCTGCCTGAAACAGTTGGTTTGCCCGCTCACCGTCTGAAGTCGGCTGCTGTTGGTGTTGCTGCTGCTGCTGTTGCTGCTGTTGCCGCGCCAGCTGCAGCTCCAGCTCCAGCAGCCTCTTGCGCAGGTAGCGCACATACAGCGCCGAGTCCGCGAGCGTGGCCTGCACGTCACGCACATTGGTGCAGCACAAACACACCCACACACACACACATGCGCTCACCTTTTCTACTTCGTGGACGCGAGAGCAGCAAATGGCTTTGATCCGCGGGACTGGACAGCTCCCCTTGTGCGCCCTCCGCCCCGACGTCCGCCCGCCCTTCCATCCAGCCGTCCGGCCGCCCCCCACCCCACCTCCCGCACCTGCAGGGCATCCACGTCCGCGTAGCAGCCCGACAGCTCACTCAGCGCCGTGTCCCGCTGCAGGCAGGAGGTGCGGGAGGTGCGGGAAGGTTTGAAAGGGGGTACGGAGCAGGATAGGGGGCGGGATGGGGTGGGTGGCAGAGAAGAGGCCGCATGGGGGCTGGGTCATGACTGACGCCACCCGTTGCCCAGCGGTCCCCTGGTGGTCCTGCCAACACGCACGCAAAGGCGCACATCCATGCGCAAACACGTACACACACTCACCTGCAGCAGTGCATCGTCCCGCATGGCCCGCAGCCGCTCCGCCCGCGCCCGCTCCTCCGCCATGGCCGCCTGGTGCCGCGCCTCGGAGTAGGAGGCCTGCAGGGGGCGGGGCGGAGTAATGAGGGAGGGTGGGTTTTGCGGCCGCTGCCGCTGCCCTCGTGCGCTGCCCGGCAGGATGTCCTCCCCCTCCGCGGCACACCGCGGACCCATGGCCGCATCCATGTCTGCATTGCGCCTTCCCCGTACGGCATGACCCCTCCCTGCCTCCAGCACTACTCGCCCCTCCGTGCGCCCCTCTCCGCCCCCCTTTGATGTGCCCCGCCCCCGGTCCCCCACTGCTGCGCTGCCGCCCACGACATGGTGCGCCCCACTCGCCTGCAGGCGGCTGGCCTCCAGCAGCGCCTCCAGCCGGGCGGCCTGGGCGATGCGGGCGCGGGTGTGGGCGTGTGGCGGGGGATGGAGAGCTCACGATGTCAAATAGAGCTACAGCCCTAAAGCCTGGACCCATGAGCCGTAGCGGGCACACTACACAGGCAGTTTCTCTAGCCTGCCTAAGACGGCAGCCTTGCTGTCCACTCCTTCCGCCGCATTGCAGCCCTCTGGCCGGCCCCTCCACACATCCACATCCACACACAGCCCATGCTCACCGACCCCATGCACACACACACACACACACACACACACACACACACACACACACACATATATGCTCAGACACTCACAAACAGACATGCCTCCTTGTGCTCTTTAACACACACGCACACACGCACACACACAGAGGCTCTCCCGCGCACCTCCTGCTGCAGCTGCCGCTCCCGCTCCCTGCCCAGCTCAGACTCCACACGCAACCGCCGCGCGCCGTCTTCACTCCGCGCCAGCCTGCGCAGTAGTTTGGGCACGTTGCCTCTACCATTCCTCACAGGCCCAGACCTCAGCCACTCCCCCATACGCCAGGCGCCTACAAGTGTGACCCTTGAGCCTCGCCGCTGCAGGCCAGGCCGCCGAGCGAGCCCCCACCTGGAGGCGTAGCTGGTGCACACAGCGCTCGACTCCGCCAGCTGCTCCTGCAGCACCTCGCACTTGCCCTTCAGGCCCTCCAGCGTGCTGGACAACAGCTGCACCCGCTGGTCAAACATGGCGGCCAGCGCGTCCTCCGGCGACTTGGCAAGGATGCTGCTGCTGAAGTTGCTGCTGGCATGGCTAGTGGTGGGGCTGCCGCTACCATGGAGCCGCTCGTCGGCGGTGCTGCCCTCTTCACCCTGGTCAACCTTTGACTCGTCCCACACGTCGTCCTCGCCGCTTGACGCATGCTCTGCCAAGGGCCATTTGCCAAACTTGCGAGCAGCGAGGCCCGTCGCCGCAGTCGTCATCGCATAAGACCGCCGGGCAGCGTTGTTTTCCTATGAGCTCAGCTATAATCTGACTTGTTGTATGGGCCAGGGCTTACAGGAGCTGTGAAGTGGCAGCAGTTTTGGCTCACGGTGACTCGGCCAGCTGTTGAGCGCGCAGCTGTTATGTATGTTTACGTTCGTAAATAGCTGCTGTTGCTGTAGACAAAAGTCACGACTCTTTATAAAACAGCTGCATTTGCCCAGTCGCTGTGTACTTGGATCCTGTTTTCCGGTCCCGACTCGTTTTGCGAGGTAAAGGGCCCGAGGCGCAGAATTAAGAGGAAAGTCATACTGGACTACACCAGGCAAAAGACCACCGCGCAAACTAGGTACCACACTGTATCACACTGTACTCCTGCCCCCTCCCTCCCCAGGTGTGTGCGAAGTGCGGGCGGCGCTTACTCGGCAACGGGCAGCGCTGCCTGCAGGCGGTCGTACCATGGGGGGGCTTACGTGCTCACCAAGTCCAAGTGTGCAACCACTGCGGGACGGTGTGGGTGAGTCCACTTTGTGGGCGGGCGCCTGGCTGGGCGATGGATGGGTGGCTGGGTGGCGGCTCAGTGGGGCTCAGTGGGTGATGGCTGGCTGGGTGACGGCTCAGTGGGGCTCAGTGGGGCTCAGTGGGGCGCAGTCGTGGGCTCAGTGGGGCTCAATGGGTGATGGCCGGGTGACGGCTGGGTGATGGCTCAGTCTCAGGCTCAGTGGGACTCACTCACTCTACCCTCCCGACGGTGCAGGGACGTGACGTCAACTCCGCAACTTAGCCCCTGCGCCCAGCTATCAGTGCCGACTGATCGTGGCCTGCATCGACGTTTGTTGTAGTCGATATCAGGGGGGGGCTCTCCTGGTCGATATGCAAATTAGCGGGGGGGTGCCCCCCCCCTGCGCCCCCCCTCAAGCGGGGGGAGGGTTTCCCTCCCCCCGCAGGCGTGTCGTGCAGCGCGCAGAAGGGGAGGGCGGTGCAGGGGGGGGGGGGTCCCTCCCCCCGCCAGCGAGGAGGTTCGCCGAGCTGGGGCTGGGTCGCCGAGCGTGCTAAAAGTTCACAGCACATCGCAACTGTGCATGACTTTGCTCACCGATTATATCAACGGATACAGCTGCTCACACATATCGTGTACGCTTTCATCCCAGCCGATCGGAACGAGCCCGCTCTGAAATTCTTGCAAGTACGCGCTCTGGCAGGCCAGACTGTGTCGCTAATACATCGCACTGTACGTTATAGCTGCGCGCATCCTCAAGGAAGCCAAGAAAGCGCAGTTACCGGCTTCGTTCATACGCTGCACTCGCTCTCGCGGCCTGAAAAGAAGATCACGTATACAGGAAGCTGCGAATAATCGATCATGCTAGTTGGTTCGAGCTAAATCGCGCTGTAGCGCAAACGCACCGGGTGCGTCACACTTTCCATGGCATATGTATATAGCTGGGCTAAATATCGAGAGGCCAACATCTATAGAGGCCCCTGGCTGCCTGTGAAGGCGCCACGGACCCGAGCGCAAGTCGGTAGGTGACTATGTGAGGCCATCAACTTAGCCCCTGCGCCCAGCTATCAGTGCCGACTGATCGTGGCCTGCATCGACGTTTGTTGTAGTCGATATCAGGGGGGGGGGCTCTCCTGGTCGATATGCAAATTAGTGGCACCCCCCTGCGCCCCCCCTCAAGCGGGGGGAGGGTTTCCCTCCCCCCGCAGGCGTGTCGTGCAGCGCGCAGAAGGGGAGGGCGGTGCAGGGACGTAGGGGGTTCGCCGAGCTGGGTCGCCGAGCATGCTAAAAGTTCACAGCACATCGCAACTGTGCATGACTTTGCTCACCGATTATATCAACGGATACAGCTGCTCGCACATATCGTGTAAGCTTTCATCCCAGCCGATCGGAACGCGCTCTGAAATTCTTGCAAGTGCGCGCTCTGGCAGGCCAGACTGTGTCGCTAATACATCGCACTGTAAGTTATAGCTGCGCGCATTCTCGAGGAAGCCAAGAAAGCGCAGTTACCGGCTTCGTTCATACGCTGCACTCGCTCTCGCGGCCTGGAAAGAAGATCACGTATACAGGAAGCTGCGAATAATCAATCATGCTAGTTGGTTCGAGCTAAATCGCGCTGTAGCGCAAACGCACCGGGTGCGTCACACTTTCCATGGCATATGTATATAGCTGGGCTAACCAACATCCGGCACGCGCTGGTGGAGATGCTGCTGGGGCACAAGCGACCTGCATCGCTGCAGACTGGCGGCGGCGGCGGCGGCGGCGGCGGCAGCGGCGGCGGCGGCAGCGGCGGCGGCGGCGGCGGCAGCGGCGGCGGCGGCAGCGGCAGCGGCGGCGGCGGCAGCGGCAGCGGCGGCGGCGCGTGCGCGCATCTTGGTAGCGGAGGGGGCGGGAAAGGCCACGTGGAGGAGGAGAGCGCAGCGCCGCCCAAGAAGCGGTGCAAGCGCGCAGGCTGAGGAGCCGGCTGGCGGTGTCTAGGTAGCGGTCGGCGGTGGGGCTGGCAGGGCATGCGTAGCGGCATGACAAGTAGTGCGGCTGTTGACAACTGTGCTACGTCTGGCTGCGGTTGGCTCTGCTGTGGCATCGCGATTGCTAGGCACCTGGTTTGGCTATGTGCCTGTGGAAACCGACCCCGGCTATGTCCGGGCGATGAGGTTGTTCGGCCTCAGACTGTGGAGGGGCTCAGCCCCTTTTCCCGTGACCGGGGAACACTTGTCCGGTCCCATGGCAAGACACACACCACGTACCAGATGCCATCATAGTCCTGAACATGATAGTATGAACATATTCGGCTGACCTGAGACGCACGGAACGCTTCTCGGTCTGCACAACGACCTAACGGTATTATTCTTGGCACGCGACGCTTGACGCGGCGGCAATACGGAGGAAGGAAGAGTAGCTGGGCGTCGCCTGCCAGTGCCTGCCCAAAGTTGTGCGCGCACCCGCCCAGCTTACAACAACGCTATTGCGGTTGAACTATCATGTACCGATGCAAGTTGGGGCGGTCGCCTCCTCAGCCAGCGTCGGCGGTGGCGCTGTGTTCATGCCCGTGTTCACTAAGCTGATGGGCTTCGGTGACCTACCCCTAGTCACTTAGTGGTGGGCGCCTGGCGCTGAGCCACGCGTCCTGTCCTGGGCGCACTGGACAGTCGACAATGCGCGCCGTGCGCCTTCACGGCCGGCCGTCTGGCCCTGTCTGGCCCATACATTGCACATGCTGAACCGCCCACCCCGCCGCCACCCCGCCTCCAGGCCTGCCGCCTGCGCCCCAGCGCCGCGCTGTCCCAGGCCTTCATCGCCGCGGGCGCCGCCGCCAGCCTGGCAGCCAACCTGCTGCGCCACCGCCCGCTGCACTCGTCCCATCCGGCATCGCGCACTGTTGCGGCCGCATCGCTGCTGCCTGGCACTGGCGGTGAGGCGGCGAGCATCGACGTTAGTTGGCCACGGGCCTTATGGCAGCCGGCCAGCAGCAGATAGAGGGCGTAGGTCGTGGTCTGCCGAACTGGCTTGTTCAGGAGCTGATGCGGGTGGGTGCTATTTGTTTGGATGTATGGCGGCGAGGCCGGGCGCTGGTGGCCCATCCGGCGTATGGCGCGCACTCATATTGGGCTCATGATGGCGAGCGGGGTGAATTGGGAGGCGTGCAGTCAGAGGCTGTGCTGAAAGATGGAAGCCTGACAGGTGAAGGCTTGGTACAGAGGACGCTGAGAGGACCGCTGTCCGTGCTGGCAGGGAAGTGGTACTGTTGTCTGCGTTTGAGTCGCGGGCTTGCTCACTACCTGTAATGCTTTTGGGGGCAAGGGAAAGTGGAAGCCTTCGCGGCGGCCGGCGACAAGGAGCGAGGGGCCCGCCCCGGGCCCGCAGCCAGCCAGAGCCAGCAGTGGGGCAGCGCAATAATGCCGAGTGGTGGCTGATGCCGTGGCTTTCCGTTGCCACGTAACTTGCGCATTTGCCTGGAATTGACAGCTGGCTCACCGCCCATGGAAGGCGGTTACAAGGGAATGCAGCTGGCCAGTAGGACAAGAAAGGGTCCCGGCTTGCTGGGCAAGGAGCGAGGTCAGTCCACCAACGCCCTCCCTGCCGTGCTTCAATTTTCCTGCATGGGGCCAAAAGCAAACGTGCCGTGCCAATTAACTTTGTTGTGCACGCTGTGCCATGAGCAATCACCATACCGTACCCTTGGCCATGGCTGCATTGAAGCCACACGGTGAGCATGAGGCCAAATAAGCCATACGCAGGTGGCTGGGCTACCCAGAAGAAGCTAGTGCGTTCAGCGTTTGCATTCCTCCGCACTTAGGAAGCTAACCCACCCAACACATAAGGCCAGCAGCCCGCAGGCCCAACGCAGCTGAGACTTCGTAATGCTACTTGGCAATCGTGCGTACAAGCTACAACTGAAGTTCTAACACGCAAAACCAATAGTCGAGCAAATCTTCAGATGCCTTACTGCCATACTGCATGGGTGGGATGCGATGATTTGAGGAATGACACGGGGGGCCGAACCGGCGGATCCTCCCGGAGCTTGTCATGATTATAATGCCTGCATGCACCACTGCCAGTGACAAAATGACGCTGCAACGCGCGCCCACTTGCTTCGTAACACAATGAAACAATGACCGAATGCGCACGCATACTAGGTACATCACAAGCCCTATCTTCAGTGGCTTACTTGCACATAGAACCTAGCTGTATCCACGCAATCAAGGCTCGTCACAGAGCCTTTACACAAGTCATGAAAGGCTCAACCTTGGCGAGGCGGGCTTTGGGCCGTGGGCTTCTTGGGCCGCGGAGACTTCCTGACGGGAGGCTTGCGTGGCGCCCGGGGTGGCTTTGCCGCGCCCGGTGGTGGCGGTGACTTCTTGCTTGACGGTTTGGGACTGGCTGAGGGCGAGGGCTTGGGTGACGGCGAGGGTTTGGGCGAGGGCGGGGGTGAGGCCGGCGGCGGCGGGGGTGGCGCGTCCTCCACCAGCAGCGGCTCCAGCGTGTCCTCCTCTCCACTGTCACTGCGTTCCACACACAGCACCGAGCCGGCCGCAAGGGCCTCGCAGCGCAGGTCTGCAGGGGCGCAGGCAGCAGCCGGGGAGACATGTGGCATGTGAGGACCTGCCGGTCGGCAGCTTCCCTGAGCCCCCCAAAGGCACCAACCACCTGTGTCCTCAATCTCCCCATAACCCTCACGCGCGCACCCACCTGTGTTGTAGTCGTACATCTGCGTGTCTGTCAAGTTGTAGGCTGCGGCGACGGAGCCGCATGACGCCCCCACAGACACGTACGTCTTGAGGGTGCACACCGCGCCCACGGCACCCGCCCGCGGCGCCGCGTCCGACGACTGCAGCAGGCCCCGCTGCGAGTGGCCCAGAGGCACCAGCAGGGCCTCGTGCTGCAGCTGCAGCCGTGGCCGCGGAGCCTGTGTGGCTCCGGCCCCACCTGCCGCCAAAGCCCCGATGAGCTGGCGGCGGTGGCCTACTGATATCACAGAGGCGCGAGGCGGAATGCACAGACGCACGCCCCGGCTGATGCGGACCGTTGCATTGGGCTGCAGGCATCCATGCATTGTGGGCAATCACGGGTGTCAGGTCAGCAAGCAAGACAGTCGTGGGTGACCCTGTAGAGTGCAGCGGGTGGCATTTATTCCCTACGACCCCAGCTTACACAAATGCCGTTGTTCACAGAGTTGAGGAAGCGCAAGTCACGGTTACAGAAGGAGATGGCAATGGAGCCGCAGGTCTCGGTGCCAGTTACGGTGGTGTTGGGCAGCGGCCAGTAGCGCGGGCACTGCACACGGGGCAGTGGGCGGAGCGAAAGGCGGCGGGCAACCGTCGGAAGGGAATGGGGGACATGTTAGCTGGACCTCGAACCCCTTCCTGTTCACTGCAATCCACGCACGAACCCCAAGCACGTACGTACCGACGACGCGATGGTTGTGATGGGCGGCTGCTGCGAGATGGACCCGCACAGCTGCGGCACGGCCAGCACGGTGTTGTTGTAGGCGGACAGCGGCAGACTGGAGTTGACGCCGGGGTTGGCGCCGAACAGGTCGCTGAGGGTGATGCCGTAGCTGAGGAGGAGGCGGGCGGCGGCGAGAGTCGGGCGGGGCATAGGCGCGTGCGTTGGTGGGAGGTGGATCGGGGTAGAGCAGCCAAGGGGCGTAACACACCGCACAACACGCCGCACCCACCGGAACGCGATGTCATAGAAGGAGCTGTCGGCGCTGAGTCGGGGCCGCTCGCCGCAAAAGAATTGCAGTGTGTTCACGGCCTGCAGCAAGGATGTTCAGGTGTGCGTAAAAGTGTGTGTGTGTATGTGTGTGTATGAGTGGGATCGCACGGTGACAGGTCCTAACGCAAACAGATACTCAGCCCACATGCCCTAGCAGGCAAACATTATTCAATCGTGCTGCCGCATTCCCTCGCGCCATACATGATCCACACCTTGGCTGCATCGTCGTACACGACTGTGATCTGCGTGATGACAGCCCCCGCGTCCGCGCAGCCGTACACGTCCTCGCTGTTCACGAACGCCTCGCTCGCGGCGTACAGGTCCCCGCGGGCCAGCACCGCCTTGTAAGCGCCCAGCTGAGTCCAGAACCGCCCGTCGCCAGCGCTGCCGGCAAAGCTGTCGTACTGCCCCGCGGCAGAGGAGCAGCGCAGAGCAAAGCTGCCCAGGCCACGGCTGGTGCTGTAGGGGGTGGATGGTATGCGTTGGGCAGGTGCAGCACGCACGGAATTGCTGTGCTCCAGGGCCTCAGCTCCAAAGAAGCGGGGCATAGCTTGCTGCCAGCTGGATGAAGCATAGACTATAGCAAGGCAGTCCACTATCAAGCTATCTAGACGAGCCTTATATATAACATACAACCAAGCGAAGCATAACATAAGTATGCGAAGGCGTGAGCAGTCGCCTGAACCCCTTACCTTCGCCCATCTGAGGGTGTGCCCCACGGCTTCTTCACAGCATCAAAGCCTGCACGGCACAGCAGGCGAAGCGAGGCAAGATGTTTAGCCAGAGCTCACGTCCAACTGACCAGAGGCTGCGCCGTAGCCGCCAGCCCTTGCACCCTGCGACCCAGTCCCCCTCAGGATCGCTGCCTGCACGCCGCTGGCTCACCCTCAGCGCAGGGGACGTCGATGTAGGCGGGCAGTGGCGCCCCCGCCTCCCGGCGCTGTGTGCCGATAAAGGCGCTACTGCCGTCCGAGCAGCGCACGCCCAGCACGTTCAGGTCAATCTGGAAGAGCGGGTGCACGCGCAATGGATGGTTTACAGGAGCGGCACTTCAATGTCCGATGAGCACAGAGGGCCATTGGTCCTTATGACGTGCGCGCTGCAACCTTTCCTACCGTATGCTCTGGCACACTCGGAGAGAACCGGGGCTATCCCAAACAGGCGGCCAAAAGGAACCGCAAGTTATCCAATTCACGACAGCGGTTGCGAGGGGCACGACATGTGCGCCTCGAAAGCTCCCACCTGGTCGTCTGCGGCGTACACCCCGGTGATGAACGCGCCGTCACCCGCACAGCCCAGGTCCTTGGTGCGCCGCCCGCTGCCGCCCGCCCCGGCCGCCGGCTCCGCACTGACCAGGAACACCATGCCCGCGGGCGGCGGAACAACCACTGCAGCGCAGGAGGCAGGGCAGGACGACACGGGAGGAACAGGATACAGATGGGTCGTTACACCGGGTACAAGATGTAGAGTACATCAAACAGCCCACGGCATTCGCTGCCCTCGCCCGTCGCTGCAAGGTCTATACACTGCCAAGCACGCGGGGTGCCGCCCTCTCTTGCTGCCGCGCACGCTCACCTCCCGGTCCGCCGCTAGTGGCTGGCGGGAGTGCTTCCGCCCCTGTGTACGAGGCACGGCCGCACGGGCATGCATGGCAATGAACAGGGGTGACAGGGCCAACGTGGGGCACAGCAGGCGCAGGGGCAGCTGGGGGCGCCCAACACATGGCAGCGCGCGCCCAACGTGGAGCCAGTCCAACCCCTAGGCAAAGGTGGCGCACCGGCAGCCTTCCTGCCGCATCACCACCACCGCCATTGCAAAGGAAGCACTGCGCCTGCAAACCGTGCCCGCTCCCCGCTGCCGCCACCACGCACCTATCACTGCGCGGCAGATGACTCCGTCGAGGCTCAGCAGCAGAGGGTTGATGGCGTACAGGAACAGCGACACCGGCAGGTCGATGACGCGGCCTGCCTGCCAGCCGTTGTAGGGAGCGGTGCTGCCCAGTGCGGGCATGCCACTGCGCATGTAGACACCCGTGAGCACCTGCGGCCACAGGAGGGTGCAGACCAGGCCAGTCAGCATCACGGGATGGGCAACTCGACCTCCTGGTACCCTTCGCCAAGCCCCGGCCCCCACCTGGTTATCGGGGCAGGTCGCCGCCCCCGCCATGTTCTCAAGCCGGTGTGCCGGGAAGGACTGGAGGTCGAGCAGCTGGGGCAGCGACCGGTGGATCATGGCAGACAGGGGCGCCAGATTTAGTCCTGCCACCTGGTCTGCGGTGGGCATGTCCACGGGTGTCTGCGGCGAGTCGAAGAACGTGACGGTGTTGTCCGTGGCCGTCTTGATGGAGCCCGCGGGCCCGCAAGTCTGCTTGAGCCGGGCCACCAGGGCGGCATTGGGCAGCAGCCGGGAGCCGTCGCCTGAGGTGGAGTTGTAGGTGGCCAGGCGCTTGCTCACGCCCGCGCCGTTGACCGTGTACAGCGTCCAGCGGCGGTCGGAGCGGCACCTGCAAGAGTGCCAGCAGCCGAGGGTGCTCATGAGCGAGAGCCGACACCAACATTGGCGGAAGCATGGATGCGGAGGCAGCGCGAGGCGTGTGCATCCGTCCAGGCCGACTTTGCTGCACGCACCTGAACGAGAAGTCCAGTTTCTGGATGTCCTGGCTTGAGAAGTAGCCGGTCCGGCCCTCGTACAGGAACGCGCGTGTGCCTGCTCGCACCCGGTCGTAGCCGCCCGGGCAGCTCTCGCTCCAGCTGTAGCTGGTGGCGGCGCTCACACTCCAGTCGGGCGGCGAGTTGACCTGGACCTTGCTGCCGTCGTTGCACAGCAGGTTGAATGACTGCAGGAGGCGCATTGGGCGTGTGTCGGGGTGAGAGATTGCCAAACCAGGATACACGGTACGCAGCAGGTGCGGCATCCATGTCCAGGTCACCCAGCAAGGCACCGACACTCATCCCGCTCACCAGCGCAAAGCCCAGCTGCTGCCGCCGTACGTCCCACGTGTTCAGCTCGTCTGCCAGATTGGAGTAGAGCATGCCGCCCAGGGGGCTCTCAGCCAGCAGTGCAGCAAACACACACGCCTCCAGTGCGGGCAGGCCCGTCCACAGCACACCCTCTAGACCCGTCACGTAGGTGCCTGGCCGGCAAGACGCCTCTTTCGGTTTGAGGCCTGCCACGCTGCTGGTTTGTGCGGGGCCACCATTCCACCAGCGCAGGTGCTGGTAGGTCACCGTGCCAATGGGGTCTGCAAGCGGGCGCAACAGGCGGCGGCGATGGCGGTTGGCTACACTTGACAGTGAGCGGACAGTACAAAGTGAGCTAACCCGTTCAGTGGTACTGCATAGACACGCACGTCACACACCTCCACCGCTCACCTGCCACCTCAAACAGCTGTGTCTCGTCCGTTCGCGGCCCGCACTTGGACACGGCCTGCACCTCATACGGAGCCCGGTAAGCAATCATGAGGCTGGGAGTCACGCTGGCGAGGCAGGGGCTGCCGGCATCCGCGAAACCCAGTTGCGTGCGGCCCAGAGGCACGGTGCGGGTCGTGACGCGTTGCGCGGTGTCCGCCGTCCAGAACACCAGCCGCTGCCGGGTGTCAGAGGCGTCGCAGGGCCGCAGAGTGAGCGGCCCGTACGCGTCTGGCGACCCGGCCGCTGCCGCGGTGCTCAGACACAGCGAGTCACCAAACACATAGTTTGTAGCCGTGAACCTGCAGGAAGGGCGGGACGCGGTCAGACATATGGGGTGTGGAAGCATCTCGCGTTGACGGCTGAATGTAACCTTGACGCACGCACCAGTCGGCCCCGGGCGTGGTTGCCGGCCGCACGCGCCACAGCTGTGAATCCTGCAACGCCTGCTTGGCGGCTGTCCCGCTGCCGCCGCCCGACCCCGACTCCGTGTAGCGCAGGGTCACGGCGCCCGAGGCCGCCGCCGACAGAGCGGCGCCGCGCACGTCGTAGATGGCCACGTAGCCTGCGGGTGGTGATCAAGGAGGAGGGCCGTTGGTGGCTTGGCTAGCGGTGGTTGGATGGTGCTGACATGAAGCAATCCTGCGTTGTTATACACCTTCCAGCTTGAGCAAGATTAAGGCAGTAGTCTTTTACTCACCGGCGCGGCTGCGAGGCGGGATGGTCGCCGGCAGGGGGGTCAGCGGCGGCGCCAGACCGATGTATGCTTGCGTCGGCTCTGCGCCACAGGATGAGGTCAGGTGCGCACACGCTCATGCACTGTCTTGCAAACCGCGCAGTCCAAAACCTGTACGAAGGCTGGCGCACTTCTTTGACACTCACTTCCAACGAAGAGCCCAGACGTGTAGCTCGAATCTGCGTCGCACTGCGCCACACTCGCCACGCGAGCCCGGGTGTACGCAAAGTCGGGCTGGTACGTGTCACCGGTCACGCAGTAGCTCTTGCTGCTGCTGATGCCGCCCACACCGGGATCCGACGTGTACACAAGGTACTGCAGGCGCCCCACAGGCAGCGCATTGCTGCCGGTACCGCCGGGCGCAACGTTGTCGGCCCCGGGGAAGGCAAACGCCTGGCGGTCCCAGCCCGCGTCACACTCCTGCAGCGTCAGCGAGTCCATACTGACAGCCACGGTGGCGCAAAGCTGCTGCCCACTGGCCGCCAGGGCGAGCTGGTACCTGCACGCCGAGGCGGGATCGGGAGGCGTAGCTAGCTAGATGTGTCTGATGACTGATGAGCCAGCACGAGCAAGGAAGTACAGCAGCAGGGCGAAACTAGGCCTCGGGTCTCTGGGATTGCCCTTATAGGCCTCAGAACAAGACAAAATTCACGCTGTATGGTCTCCCGTCGGACGCTGGGGTTCACCTCTTGGCGCCGGCCGGGCCGTCCGCCACGGGCCTCAGGTACCATAGCTGGCTGGAGTCGGGCGACAGGTCGGCTGCCGACGAGGCGCCGGCCAGGAAGCCCACCGGCGCCCCCACCCGGACGGCGGGGGAGGACAGGTACGTGCCGCGCGTGTCAAGCACGTAGCGCAGCGAGGAGTCTGCAAGGAGGGTGACGTGGAGGGCGAGTCACGACTTGTATGATTTCAGCGAGGGGGTTAATGTCACTGAACGTTTATGCGGCACAGGAGCCTGAACCACAATGGCACAAGAATGCTGCCGTGAGGTCCTGAGAATGCTGTCGCACGCACCCGGCATGATGTCCACTGGTGGCCGGGGCGGCCGAGGGTTGTCATCTTCGGGGGATGCGGGGTCTGCAGGACAGGGACACACTGGGATAGTGAGCGGCCGGGCAGGACCCCAACGGAGCGCTCATGTGGGCAACCGCCTTTAAGGGGTGGGCGCCTCATGCCGAGTGGCGCTGCTCACCCACAAAGTCGTACTGCTGGAAGCGGTTGTCGGGCAGGCAGGGCTCGGTGTAGGGCCGCTGCAGGAAGCCCGTCGTGACGGGGTCAAAGGGCTTGTCGGCCTCGGGCGTGAACACTGCAGCCGCATGCGCAGGGAAAGGATGGCAAGAGTGAGGCGGGCACTCCAACGGCATGCAGTAGGCCACGGGTCACGGCCCTGGCCATGCGTGCACGGGCTGCACAGGCGCCAGCTAGCGGGCGCTGTGAGTACACCGTGCCAATTTCTCGCAGTATGACCCAGACCGTATCCCCATGCCACACGCCTTCCAACCGCCCGGCTCACCGCAGTTGCCCTCGTTCCTGAGGAAGCCCCACAGCAGCGCCCTGCCCGCCGGGTAGCCGCCCGCGTCCAAACGCACGCCGCCGCCACTGCCGCCACTGCCGCCCGAGGCGACGCCGAAGTGGTGCAGGCCCACCCAGCCGCCTGTGCCCGGCTCGCAGTTGGCGTACATGAACAGCCGGTCGTAGGCGCTGTACTGGCTGGGCGCCACGCACAGCAGTATGGAGGTGTTCTTGCCGTCCGACCCCGTCACCGTCACGTTGGCACCCAGCATGAACCTGCGCAGTGCGGTGGTGGGCGGGAGGGCAGGGAGGCGACCAGCAACCATTCGGAAGCCGTTGAACAGCTGCGCATTTACAGCGCAGCAGCGGCATACCATACCCCCCACTGCTACCCTGTGCACACTCCGATTGCCCTTTGCTCCTGCCCGACCCTGCCCAGACGCGCATGGATACACAGCGCACATGCATGCACACCTCTCACGGCCACTGCCACTCACGTCTGGCGGCCCTGGTTGTCCACGGGGCCCTTGAACAGGCGCCACAGCTGGCTGGGCAACAGGCCCTCGGGGCCCACGTTGCCAAAGCCCACCTGCAAGAAGCTGTTGCCGTTCTCCAAGCGAGTCAGGAACGCGCCGTTGGCCAGCCGCACAGCGCGCAGCGCAGAGTCAGCTGCAAGCAGTGCCCAGGCCGCATGGAAACGGAAGTGGTGGATGGTGTGGGGAAGCACGTGGCGCATCGGTGTCAAGGCGCAGGCCCCATAGCAACCCAGTTGGCCGGACACGTATACCGGTACAGAATGAAACAGCACACAGCTTACGGACGGCGGCATATCTGCACGCAACCTCATAAGCACGGAAGCACACTCACCAACGCTGCCCTGGGCTCCGATGGGATCTCCCGTGAGCCAGGCCGGCGTGAAGTCCACAGGCGCAGGCGCTGCAGGCGGATCACCCAGGCAGGCAGGACGAACATGGAGGCACGGGCGGCAAAGCAACGCTACATGCAAGCAGCCAAACTGCACTCTCCTCATACGGTAATCGTCAGCGCCATCGTGCATGCCTCGCCCAACGCGCCGGCGCGCGTCATAGATTGCGCGGCCAGGCTTCACAAGTTGCGCTGTCACACACGAGCCACTTACGTGTTGCTAGCACGACCTTTTGGTTAGCCCCGATCGCAGAGCAGTCGCCCAGGTACGGCATGTACCTCAGCCCCAGGTAGTTTATGTAGTTGCCGTACAGGCACATGTTGAGGGTAACGAAAGCCAGCATGTAAGACGTCGTGGCGGGCGTGGGCGCCGCAACAGTGGCGGCGTCCCGCAGCTCCACCCACTGCCGGGCGTCGGTGGGGTCGCAGGCCCACCATATGCCCACAATGTTACCGGACTGGACCGAGTTCGTGAACTCATACCGGGCGCATTTGCCCGTGGCCTGGACCTGTAGCAGCGTCCTGTGGGTGGTCGCATGCGATCATAGCACGCGTAGGTGCTGTATGTTTTGACTAGCACAATGTCACGAGGCGTTTGCGTCATTCTGCTACACGAAGCTATCCTGCCAACGCCCGGCCCCGGCCCAGCCGCACACCTGTCGCTGCCCTCCGGCTGCATGAGGCGCCACAGCTGCCGCTGGTTGTTCTCGCCGTACTTGACGTTGAAGGCCACATTGCCGCCGCTGAAGTCCGGGAGCTGCAGCTCCAGCACCTGCTGCTGCACACTGCTGTCGACCGAGTTGGCGGTGGAGAGGACCGTGAAGTAGACCCAATCGGAGCCGGGGCCTGTTTGTGTGCATGGGTGAGGTTAGCCGGTGAAGTGGCAAACGGGTAATGCTTCCGCATCACAACGCCTTGGCGCACTGTGAGCACTCACCCGTGATTGCCAGTGACCGCCTGCTGACGCCGAGTGGCAGCTGCTGGTCCATCACGGAGTTGCTTGCGGCATCTTGCAGCAATGGGTTTGGGTGTTGGTGCGGGCTCCGGTGGTGCTGCCCGTGATGGTGGTGGCCCTGCCGGCTGTGGTGATGGCGGTGGGCGTGGAAGTGCTGCCGCTGCAGCCGCCGGCCGTGGGCACCCGACTCCGCAAACAGGTTGCGGCTCACCACCCCAGCGCTGCTGTTGGGGCTGCCGACCAGGGATACGCGGTAGAGCGTGCCGCATTCGAGTGTGGGCACAGGCGGCGGCGGCGTGTTGCGAGAGCAGGGCGGCAGGTAGTAACGCGTGCCAGCCTCCAGAGGCAGATCGGCGTTCTTCTGCGGGCGGGGTAGGGGTACACCATGGCGCGTGATGTATATGGCGGCACACGGGTCAGTCGAACGAGCAGAGCAATGAACATTCATGCTCATTCAAAGGACCTCACCGCCCGCCAGCTCTTGATGCGTTGCTGCCCGTATCCGCCCTCATCCTGCCTTCCAAACCGCCCACCAGTCCACCCACCAGGTGTCCGTTGACGCGGACCATCTCCTCCACTGACACCTTCTGCTGATCAGCCAGAACCCGAAGCGTCACGCCCGCAGCCGCGCCCGCCGCATCCACAGACAGCAGGCCGGAACAGAAGCCCTCCTGCAGCAGCTCGCCGCGCCGCGCCGCAGGGGCTGACTCGAAGAATGGGCAGAGAAGGGAAGGGGCTCACAATCAATCAGACCCCAACCCTTGAAGAGAGTCCTCCATGTGTACCTCGCCATCGCCATGCCTAGCCCAACGCCACATATTCAAGCGTCCTTTCGTTTGAACCCAAGCTGACCCAGATCTACTCACTCTGCTCCATGACCGGGTAGGTGGCCATGTTGAGGAGGCCGCAGGGGTTGCCCCTCCTGCCGCCCCGGGGCAGGTACATGTAGCCGCCTTCGCCCCAGCCGGTGCCCCACTGCAGGGAGCAAAGGACAGGCATCGGCAATGGGCAAGAAAACGATGAAGAGCCCGTTCCGAACAAATGCCACAACGTGAATATACAACGACGCCCAGCACTCACGCTGTTCTTGATGATCCAGGCTGACGCCGTGTACCCCACCACCAGCACTGCGTGGTTGGCGCTGTTGGGTGCGGAGCTGCAGCTGCCGGCAAACAGCCCGCCGCGGTAGCTGAACCAGTCGCGCGAGGCGTGCACCAGCGCCACCACCGGCTGGTTGGAGAGCGCCTGCAGCAGCGAGCCCTCAGTGGCGGGCACCGTCTCCCAGCCGTAGATGCGGATGCCGCGATTGCGAAAGTACTCCGGCAGGCTGAGGGGAGTGGTGCTGTCGGCAGGCGGCAGCAGGCTGGGCGGCTTGAAGGGACACTGCTGGCCGTCCCCACCTGCGAGGCGTGGCAGTGGCCGCCGGGGCGTGAGATGCGGTACGCATACAAGTGTGTCCTCGCTGTCGCCTGCACAAGTGTCCCGCGCCCTCCCAGCCACTGGCCTGCTACTGTTGCATGCCGCTTACCGTTGTTCAGGTTGGGGTCGGTGAGCGCCGCGCCCCAGTCCGGCGAGCTGAGCAGGCCCGTGATTGCGGTGTAGATGTACGACTCGCCCACCCAGCCGCCGTCGCATGCCGCCGCCACCACCGCCGCCCCGCCGCAGCGTATGACCTGGTCCTCAGGCAGCACCGCAGCCGACGTGTTGGCGGGCGAGGAGCTGCCATTCTTGATGGCATGCAGGGCCTGGGGAGAGCGAGGGCCGGGCGGGAGTATGGGTGGTGTGGCGGTGGTTGTGCCTGTGCCGCCCAGCCATGAGTCCTACCCAATGCCTCCAGAGCACACCGTGTACCCAGCAGCGCCCACTGCTCACCTCGACGCCGTGCACCACCGCATGCACGTAACAGGTGCCGCACTGCAGCATGCGGTGGGAGCAGCAGCGGTGAGGGGCTGGGGGTGCTTGTCCCGAGATGGGCCAAAGGTACCGAACCCATACACATGCCAGCCTATCGTACCTGTCGGCCCGGCTCGCACCCGCTGACCTCACGCGGCCCCTACCGCCCTCCCGGCTCACCCCCAGCTGGTTGACGGGCGCCCGAATGAAGCCTGTGGGCCGCCAGTCAAGCTCATCCGGTGGAATCACGTTACCGTACCTGCAATACGACAGCAGTAGCGATGCTAGTGTTTGCCGGCACTGTTGCGTCGTTGACGGCCGTGCGCCCGCCGGCGAAGCCCCATCCCCAGCATCACCACGAGTTAGGCGTAATGCACATAGAGCATGTGCCTTTCGAATCCTGGGGATACCTGAAGTCCATAAGCACATTGAGTGTTCTAGCTGTTTTGCAACACAGACGAGGGGACCCAGGTGCAGGCTCGGCGCCAGGGGAGCGCCTGCTCCCCTGCTCGGCGCAGTCGGTCCTGTTGAAGCCCTACGTTCCGCCACGGCCCCACTGACGCAACCCTGTGCTCGTGGCCCCCAGCCGCAGAAGTTTGCTGCTCTCGCTGGACTCAACGACAGCCATATTCATGAGCGTTGGGTGGCTGGGCTGCATCTGGGGTGTCGGGTGCCGTAAACATGTGCTCATCCCTCAGGCAGCCTGACGGGTGCGCAGGCCACCATGCGGGAGGCGTGGGGCCGCATATCTGTTGACCCGGAGCACTGATAGGGGGTCGGCGAGGTGCCAATCGCGAGTGGTGCACAAGTCGCGCACCAAGCGGCATTGTCTTCCCACATGCGTGTCTTACTATGTGTATGTATCCTACAATGCCAGCTTTTAACAGACGGGTCAGAACAACGCGCTGCGGTGCTGCGCCGGGGTAACCGCTGCGTGCCTTCTGTCGTCCGCTTCTCGCCGCCCGACTTTCGGGCTAGGACTGGTTTGTCATGTGTGCAAAAGTAAGACTTTTTAATCTGTACCTACCTCGCGAAGAAAGCTGGGTTTGCAAGGAGAGCGCCACTCGCGGGAAATTTTAGGCCCGTAGCGAAGTCCTGGCTCCTGACGCAGCCCAGCATCAGGTTCCATACAAAGCATATAGTCGCCAAAGCATGGCTCCACGCATCCAAGCGACGTCGCTGACAAAGCCAACGCGCATGAGCGCCCCCACTTCGCTGCATCCTCTCGCTGCTCCGTCCTGGGATCAGCACATGTATGCCATATATTTTTGAGGAGTGCGGTTACCAGTACCGTTGTCAGGAGTAACTCTGCCTGAACTGTGTGAGCAGCTGCAGGAGCTATGGTGAAGGTCGGGCTTTGTATTGTTTGGCTAAAAGGGCCTGTGGTAAACTTCTGGTACGCATGTTGACGACCTCATTTATGTGTGTGACTTCGTAGAGAAGTGCGCGCACCCGGATCCCAAATCCACAGCACCGGACTTACACCGCGCCACGCCGGGCCAAGCGTAGCCGGCAGCCCGGTACATTGCGGGAATTAAGGGGTGATCCAGAGGCCATTGTTGTGCTGGAATAATGCCCAGCCTGTCCCTCACTCCCTCCCTCCGCTCCTGCCCTCAATGCGTGCCTCAGTGCCCAACCTGCAGGAGCTCCTTCCCTCACGGCCGGCTCCCTCAAGGCCGCCTTCTGTGCGGCCGCATCCCTCAAGGCTTCCTTCCACCAGGGCGCCTCCCTCGCTACCTCCTTTTGTCCTTTTTCCAGGCTACCGCCACCTCCTTTTCCTCCTTGGTGGCAGCTACCTCAACCCGCAATCCCGCATCCGGTTTGCATGGAACTGACTGCTCCACGTGGCCCTTCAGGTGCGTGTCAGATCCGTCTCCGACATGTGTGAACACGCTGTTGCCTCCCCACCACCAGCGCCGTGACTCGACTTAACGTGCGCCAGTAAATACTTCGTCCCCCAACACACGCAGCATAGCACGTTTTTACACCCCATGCACGCTCACGCGGATTCGTAACATCTACACCTGTTGCCGGCCCGCGCAGCACCCGCACGTCGGCACGTGCAGGATCGCCAGGGGCTCAACCTCGTTCATCCCCATGTGCGACGCCGCAACAACGAGTGCTGAGCCCAGCCGTGCCTGCATCTCTGCCAGGAGTGTCGCCGTGTGGGGGCGCGTTGCGGCTGGCGGCTGAGCTTAGCGAGGGGTGTGCAATGCAGAATGCGAATCGCGCCTGCAACGTGCTGGCGTGGATGGGCTATGGTTGTGGCAGCTGGCCATGCATGTCCTCACCGGCCGCAGCCGTGCAGCTGCTTTCACGCGGCCTGCCATCGCCTCACGCCGCACCATCAAATGTGCGCCCGTGGCCCCCCTCCTGCCTCAAGCCTAATCCCAGCCCCACACCTGTGAGCCGCTGTAGCCACACAGCTCAGCCCTCATCCGCTCACCGCGCGCCGCCACACGCCGCATCGCCGCCACCGTCCACCGCAGTCACCACCACCTCCCCCCCTGCCCCACTCCTCCATCCTTGCCCTGCTGCCCCCCCCCCTCACGAGTACATGTAGTCCTGGCCGCCCGGCACCGCGCTCCAGCTCTTGAACACGTGCACGTCCGTGCACAGCTTGCGCATGGCCTCCGTCACGTGGCTGGACACCAGCAGCCCGTGCACCTCCAGCCCCATCTCCTCGTGCGCGCGGGAGATGGCCTGTGGTGCAGCAGCAGCAGCAGCAGCAGCAGCAGCAGCAGCAGCAGCAGCAGCAGCAGCAGCAGGGGGGGGGCGGGTTGTCCTAGAGGGCAGGGACGAGGTCTGGGCCAGGAGGGGCGGCACCAGGTGGCGTGCACGGGTCAGAGCGGGCGCCAGGAGGAGCGGACACCGCATGGGGGCGTGGACGCGCTGCCCCGCCCTGACTGCCTGGCCAGCACAGCTCCATCCCCCTCCACCCGCGCCCCCACCTGTATGATCTTGTCGTCGGGGTTGGGTATCTCGCCGTCCGTGACCATGAGGATGTCCGCCTGCGCCCACTCCGCCTTCGCCAGCCGCTCCAGCGACAGCTTGAGCGGCGCGTCCACGTCCGTGCCGCCCATGAAGCTGCAGGACAGGAAGGCCAGCAGCTGGTCCAGGCTGTCCACGTCCACAGACAGCTGCAACTCCTGGACCTCGTCTGAGGGGGGCGGGGCGCGGGGGAGGGGAGGGCGGGTGGAGCCGGTGGAAGTAGTTAGCGGGTGGTAGGTGTGCGCCTGCAAGCTGGAGCCCTACAGGCAACACACACAAGTCGTACTAGCGTGTCGGTTGCCCACAGTCGAACCACCAGTATCACGCCCTGCCCAGGACCAGCCGCCCCGCCCCGCCCCACTGCCATGCTGTCCTTCCCTGCCCTTTGCTCGCTGCCCTGTGCGCCTCCGCGCCCGCAGCGGCCCGCGCCACTCACTGGGTCCGGAGAAGGCGTACAGGTAGCACTGCCGCCGCTGCCGGTGCGCGCCGCGCAGGCACTCCAGCGCCAGCGCCTTGGCCACCGTCTCGCGCGCTCCCCGCATGGAGCCCGAGGTGTCCAGGCACAGGATGATGGGGCCCATCTCGGCGGCGGGCCGGATCTCCATGCGGCTGGTCACACGGGCCGGCTCGTCCTCCAGCCAGCCTGGGGGAACGGGGAGGCGTGGGGTGGCGCGGGTTGCAGGTAGTGAGGCGGTCTGGGACATGATTACATGCCCGAGCCCAGGGGCGGGGACTGCAGGTACGGACAGTATGCCGACGGCGGTGATAAACAGGCGCAGGGGACGCGGGGGCGGGGGGGGGGAATAAGAGACACTACAGGCGCCCACGCCCACGCCCACACCACGCCCACGGCCCCACCTGTGCGGTCGTAGCTGAGCAGCATGCGCTCGGCGCGCCGCACCCGGTGCAGGCGGCGTGCGGCGTGCGCGCCAGGCAGGTAGTACTCCTGGGGGGGAGGGGAGAGGGGTTATGAGATTCTCGTGTGTATGGGTGGGGGGTCAGGGTCCGTGACAGGGGAAGGCGGGGCTCTGTTTTGGGCCGGGTGACCATTGCATGACCATTCGGATCTATTCTTCGGCCATATATCCCCCGCCGCCCCCCCCCCCGCTCACCTCCAGGTCGAACTCGCCGCTGCTGACGGAGGCGGAGGCGGGGATGTGCGGCTCAGACCCGGCCGCGTGTGGCGTGCCGGACCCGGACCCGGACCCGGACCCGGACCCGGAGGCGCCCGCCTGCTGCTGCTGCCGCCCCGCGCCTGCCGGTGCGGGCTGTGTCTGCGGCCTGCCCCTGCGCGGCCAGCCGTGCGCCAGCAGCGCCATCTCACTGGGCAGCATGCGGCTCAGGTCGCCGGAGCGGGTCAGGCCGCGGACCTGCAGCGCAGGCAGGGTGGGAAGGATGAGGGGGGGGGGACGTGTGGCTGTTGTATTTGGGTGGGGCACGAAGGCAGGGGCAGGGGCTGGCAGCTCCCACCCACGTGTCACCGGAGGAATGCAACAGCCCCAGAGCCCCACCGGCGCCACCAGCCCCACCGGCCCTCCGGCACACCCAACGAACCCCAACCCTCCTCCCCCTGGCCTACGCCCCCCCTCCCCCCTCACCACCCCCTCACCTCCTCGGGCTGCAGCGGCGACCTGATGACACCGGGCGGGTAGCCGCGCGCCTCCAGCTCCTCGGGCGCCCGCCGCAGCGGCCCCTTGCCGCCGCCGCGACCTAGCTGCCGGACCAAATCGCGAAGCTCAGGAACCTGAAGGGGGAGGGGGGGGGGCGTGTGTGTGTGTTGGGGGGGGGGGGCAGTCAGGAGGGGGGCGTGTGGGGGCGTGTGCGTACATGGGCATTGTGGACTGTGCTGCGCATGTGTGTGTCAAGGATGCATATCATACGCGCTTGTGCACATGTTGGCTTTGCAGCCCTATGTCATTGTGCGGGGAATTTCGAGCCTTCACGGGTCACCACCCCAGTTTGGGCTGGTATTTACAACCCACACCGCACCCACCCCCCGCCCCCGCCCACCTTCTCCAGCACCTCCCTCAGCGCGTCCAGCTCGCGCCAGCCGCTGCGGCGCCAGGTGCCGCGCGACAGGTCGAAGCCCTCCGCGCTGTCCAGCAGAGCTGCAGGCGCAGATGCGGGTGTGTGGGGGGCAGGAGGGGAGCACCAAGGGAGAGGGTTGACACCGTGAGTAGTCCGTGTGCTGGGGGGGAGATTGCCGTGTGGTGGCATATGCTGCATGGGTGCACAAATACACGCCCTTCCTCCCTCTCCCTCTCCCTTCCTCTCACAGTTGAGGTCGTCAAAGGCCATCTCGCCCGTCTCCAGGTTGTCCATCACCTCGCCCATCTTCGCCTCGAACTGCTTCACAATGTCCTCGGCAATCTCCTCCAGCTGGGCCGACAGCGCCTGCTGAGACTCCGAGTTCTGCTGCCTGCAAGGGGGCGGGGCGGGCGGTAGGGGCGACGAGTAGGGCAGCCATTGGACGTCAAGCAAGGTCAGTGAGGATGCGGCGAGCTGGTAGGCGGTCCAGAAGTCCGTACGTCCTCCTTCACGCCCCAACACACCAGTGCGCAATGCCTAACCCAAGCTCCCACCTGCACCCTACACACCCTTTGCCCCGCACACACACTCACTGCTTGGCCTCGCCCTCCATGTCCTGTGGGCGTTTGTGCATGCGCGGTGGTGGGGGCGATGGAGTGGACACACTGCCAGTGAGGCGGTTGAGAGCAGGTGGCCTTGCGCCGTGTGGAAACCAGTGCGTCAGGCACGCCCACATACCCCCTCCCCCTGCCCCCTCCCCCCACAGCTCACCTGCAGGCTGATCTGCAGCTGCTTGCCCTGCTGCTGCTGTTGCTGCTGCTTGCTCTCGTTCTTGGTCTGCTCCATTGCCTGTGAGATGAAGTGGGGTCAGATAAGGACACGCGCGTTCGCACACCCGCACACATGCTCGCGCACACACAGTCACCTCTTGCATGCACACAACGGCAAACGCCCACACACACCCTGCCCATACACACACACCCACGCCCACACCTCCTGCATCATCTGCTGCAGCTCCTCCTCGTTGATCTCCTGGCGTGTGAGGGGAGGGAGGCAGCAGGCAGCAGGCGGGAGGGGGCAGGCGTGTGGGGGAGGCGGCAGGCAGGCGGGTGGGGGTGAAGGCACCCGGAAGCGAGGTAAGGCCCAGCTGCTCCATCGCGTATTGCGGCCAGGGGTTGTCACCCTGCGACTGCCACCCGCTCCCTGCCCTGCAGCCCTTCATGCGCAGCACGCAGCACGCGGCGCACGTTTGCACACACACACACACACACACCATTCCTTTTTGAGCACACGCACGCACGCACGCACGCACACACACACACACACACACACACACACACACACACACACACGCACACATACACACATGCACGCACGCACCATCTCCTCCGGCGGCGGCGCGTCGCCCTGCTGCGGCTGCTCCGAGCCCCCGCCGCCCGCCGCACTGGCCTCCTGGCTCTGCTGCTGCTGGTCCTGCTGCTCCTGGTTCTGACTGCCCTGACTGCGCTGCTGCTGCTTCTGTTGCTGCCTGCAGATGCCACAGCGGCCACAGCATCAGGGACACATGAGCCACCACCATTGGGCGCCGCGGCACACATCGCAAGGGTGCCGAGGGGCGCTCAGGACTAAGCGACAGGCACACACGTTCAAGGACGATGCCTTGTGTCTATAACGGCGCCTAGAACGGTGGACGCAGGACGCAAGCGGCCCGGCATAGCACAGAGCTGGCCCGGAGCACACCCCCTAGGCTGTCCGAACCACACCTGCCCCCCCCCCCTTCTGCCATCCCTAGCACACTCACTGCTGCTTCTGCTGCTGCTGCTGCTCCGCCGCCGCCAGCTTCTCCTCAAACTCGCGCGCCAACCCCAGCATCTGCTTTATGAGGGTGTCCAGGATGGCGGGGTAGCGCCGCGTGAAGCGCGGCATCTCCATGTTGCGTAGCGCGTCCTGTGGGCGGGCGGGTGGGTGGGTGGGGAGAGCGTGTGCAAGCGCATGGGGCGTTGGGCTTGGAGTTGGGCTTGGGGGTTTGGTCGGTCGCGGGAACAGATGCGTGGGGTAAACGTGTTCCTTGGGAATAGGTTTCCCCTGCCTCTTCTCGCCCCCCCCCTGACCCTCGCCGTGGCCCCTCACCGCGAACTTGCTCCTAAAGGGCTCCTGCGGCCATTCCAGCTCCTCCATCTTGGGCAGCGTGCTGTGGGGGTGGGCACGTGTGCATGAGGGGGGGGTTAGGCGGGGGGTGAGAACCCTGCAGCAGCAGCAGGCCTCCAGGGCCGCGCCTCAAAGGCGGGTGCGGGTGTGTGAGCGGACCAGTCAGGACAACCCGGTGCTGCGGCGCCAGCCCGTCTCGCACACGCCCACGAGTGTCCGCGCAAGCGCAACTCCCCTCCGTATCCTGCACGGACTGTCCCTCCCGTCCTCCAAGTACCACCGAACGCCCTCCCCCACTCCCATTGTGTTTTGTTTAGTTTGGGCTAATACTTACAATCCCCCATCCCCTCCCCCCGCCTCCTGCTCACCCCCTCTGCAGCGCCATCTTCCATGCCGCCAGTGCGTCCGCGCGCGCCCTCAGGTCGGTCATGCCGCGTGTGCCGGGCAGCTCCAGCAGCGACCCCAGCATCTCCTCGCTCAGGCTGGCGCGGTTGGACCAGTTGGGGCCCAGCAGCCTGCGGAGGGGGGGAAGGAGGAGGAGGAGGAGGCGGGGGAGGAGGAGGAGGAGGAGGAGGAGGGATGGGGCTCGCTTGAGTCAGTGGGGGACGAGGCAAGGGGAGTGGAGGAAGAAGGGAGGCGGGGGGCAGCGCTGCCATACCAGTGGGAGGTAGCGGTTAAACCCTAAGGCTTCACGGGTACAGGGAAAGCTTATGCAGGTTGCGGTAGTCGGGAGACTTGAGAATACAGGCGCACGCTGTCAGCCTTGTCGGCCCGCACTGTCTACACAGGAGGCTGCGGCGGGCCTTTCCTGCTACCTGCCATCGCCACCGCTTGCTGCCTCCGCCACCGCATCCGCCACCGCCTCTGCCCCCTCTCCCCCCGCACTGCTAGCCACCGCCGCTCCCCCGCACTCACTCGAAGCCGAAGGTAGGGCGCTCCGGGTGCTTGGGATCCACGGAGCGCACCCGCACCGAGGAGGAGGACGAGGAGGGCCGACCCAGGGGGCCACCGGGCAGCGGCTGGTGCGACGCCGGCGCCAGGCCGGGCCCGAAGCCAGCAACACGCCTGGCGCGACACGACCCGCTGCTACCGCTCCACTGGTGACACGACGCCACCGGCCGCTGTGAGCGCCCAGCGCATGATCGTGCGCCTGGCTGAGCAACCTTGCCACCTAGCAATGCCATTTCCCGAACCGGCCCTAGTAAGCCCGACGCGCGCAGGTCCGGGCAAAATAGGTTTTTCTGTTTAGCAGTGCTGGTGAATGACGTTAGGTAGCCATGCCTTCCAAGAAAGAAGCACTCACAATATCAATTAGGATTTGCTTCGTGTGTTGTGGAAGTTTTGGCCAGAGGGGTTGTCATGAGCACCCGAGCCCAATGCATCAGGTTTGCAAAACGGGACTTGCTGAATCCGCTATCTGACTTATTGCATCAATCGATAGAATGACCTACTAGGACCAACGCCTCGGCTGTGCTTTGAACCTACCGATCGCTTCTCGGACCCAAGCTGCTTGGCGAGGAACGCTCTGTTAAACATGGCTGCCAAGACGTCACAAGCAACTCTAGCACTAGAATATACTGCCCATGGCGCCGCCAAGGGCTGGCGAGCGAATGAGCACCTTGTCGACGCGCTGCCCTATGTGGACTCGGTGCCGCCGGAGCTAAAACCTCATGTGGAGGCCCTCATAGAGGAGGAAAAGCGGAGAAGCACAAAGCTCCCCAGCGACTACCTGCGCGAGATGCCCTCGGTCCGCGCGCCAAAGTTCGATGACCACCCGGTCCTGAAGACCGAGTACGAGCGGTGAGCAGCTCGGCAGCGAGGAGGCTCTGCAGGCTGATGATGACGGGCCCGGGGGCGGGGACGGGTCAAGCCAGGCTACGGAAGGAAAGGGACGGGCTGGGGGATGTGGAGGGCCACCGCCACGGTCCAGCTCCTCCCCTCCCACTCACCACCCACACACACAAACCCCCTTTCCCTGCCTCCGTGTTTCACAGTGTGCGCAACAAGGAGCCAATGGCGCCGCTGGATTCTGTTCGCTACCGGCTGGAGCCGCCGCCGCAGGCCCGCCGCGGCGACGTGGGCGCGTGGAAGTCCTCGCTGGACAACGCGGCGGCGCAGCTGGAGCACCAGCACCTGCGCATCCTCAACCAGGAGCTGCTGCTCAAGTATGGAGACAAGGCCTGGAGGGCGCAGGTGGGGCTGGGGAAAGGGGGCGGAGTGGCTGCGGAGGAAGGGAAGGGGGAAGGAGGGAGGGGTGCGGTTAACGGATTAAGGGGGGACGTGGACAGGGGCAAGGGCAGGGGAAGGGAGGGGGAGGGCTGAGGAGAGAGGGGTAGGCGCGGGGCGGGGTGGAGAGAGCTAGCTGGTGCCACCATCCCTGGATACGCCGGCACTGTCGGCATTCACCCCTGCCTGACCCACCCCACCTCCCGGCGGCTTGGCGCCCTGCTGCCCCGCAGGTGGCTCTGGACGAGGCCGCGGTGCGGGGCCTGGAGGCGCAGCTGGCGGCGCTGCGCAAGGAGACGGACGGACTCAACCGCGAGCGCAAGCTGCAGCAGCACGCCGCGGGTGAGCCGAGATGGCAGAGGGAGGGAGGGAGGATGAGGGAGGGCGGGAGGGAGGGAGGATGCCGGAGGGAGGGGCGAGGGCGCAGGAGGGGCAAGAGATGCAGGAGCTGAGCGTAGGGTCGAGCAAGGGGATTGCATGGTCAGCAGGGAAAGCGAGGAGAGGCTGGTCACCAAGCTTAGGAACGGGGGGAGCGTGCTCACGGTACTGGGCGTGCAGCAGAGTAGAGGGCAGCAGGGCCGCACCGCGGGCGCATCATGGCAGGGGAGGACGCGGGTAGGGGCCGTGGGCGCGGGTGGATAGGCCGGACCGGAAGGTTTGCGGTCGTGGCGAATGCCGGCCGGCGGCCCCCTCCACTCGCTCGTCCGCTCACCCTCAAACCCCCTTTGCCCCCCAATGCTCTTCAGGTTCGGAGCTGTCCAAGCTGGAGCGCCAGTACCTGAGCCAGGTGCGGGGACGGCGCTGGAGGGAGGGGGCGCGGGGGCGGGGGGAGCTGGGGGGGCGGTGCGGTGCGGCGGTGCATTGAGGTGGTGCTGGGACGTGTCGGCCGCGGGCCGAACCCTGCCGGGCAGGGACTGGCCAGCACCGCCCATGCTCACACGTGTAGGCTTGGACGCCCCCATTGATTGCCCAGCCATATGCCTAAAGCCCCCGTGCCCTGCCGGCCTGCCATCAATCCCCCCAGGTGCGCAAGAACGCGGACATTGAGCGCGCCTGCGACCGGCTGGAGGACGCGGTGGCGGCCATGGAGGCGGAGCTGGACACACACATCCGGGCTGACACAGGGGCGGAGGCGGAGGCGGAGGCGGGGGCGGCGGAGGGGCAACAGGTGCGGCGGCAGGGGATGCGGCAGGGGGTGCGGGACTTTGACACATGACGAGGGGCGATGGGGCCTGGGGGCTGGGGGCCGGCAGAAGGGTGCGGGGCAGGCCATGTAGGTGGCGCCAGGGCGGCTGTGGGACAGGGGCTGTAGCACAGGGACTAGCTGTGGGACAGGGGCTGTGGGACAGGGGCTAGCTGTGGGACAGGAGCTGTGGGACAGGGGCTGTGGGACAGGGGCTGTGGGACAGGGGCTAGCTGTGGGACAGGGGCTGTGGGACAGGGGCTGGGGGACAGGGGCTGGGTAATGTAGTGCCCGCAGTCGGAGGTAGGTCCGCACGCACTGGGTACTGGGTGCTGGGTCCACAAAGCGCTGTGTGCACATCCTTCCCAACCCTACCGGCCCGGTGCTACCTGGGTGTTGTGTGTGCCTGTGCACCCAGTGCGCCACATGCTCATACGTACATACGCGCCAAGCTGCTGACCCCCCCCCCCCCCCCGGCTTGGTCCCCCACAACGGCTGCGCCTGCAGGGCCCCGGTGCGGCCGGGGAGGCGGAAGCGGCGGGCGCCGACAAACCCGCGGCGGCGGCTGACGGCAGCGGCGACACGGACATGGCGGACGGCGCGGCGGCGGCCGAGGGCGCGGCAGCAAACGGGACACACGCGGCCGGGGCAGAGTCGTGAGTGAGAGCACACACGTGCAGTGCCGCGCTGTAGGGGCGGCCGGGTGTGGTTGTGGGCGCGGCGGCATGGAAGCGTTGAGGCTTGGCGGTTGACTTGAGGCGGAGGGGGCCGCTGGGTATGCACTGGCGACGCGTGGGGCGGCATTGTCGTTCGATGCTCGGTGGTGGTCATCACGCACGACGCCGCTTTCGACATGTTCAGACAGAGGCGGCGGCGGTTGGGGTGGTTGGCACGCACCGAGGCGCATGGGTGGGTCCGCGGGTCCATCCAGGCCACAGCTGCAGGCGGTGGGGCGAGCTACACGGCTTGGGGCGTCGTCCTCAGGATAGGGGGGCCCTGTGTGTGTACCGGTGCCGGCAAACAGGCAGGCACCACACACGAATTGGCCTGCCTTGAGTGTTGCGGTGTACATGCCGGGGCGCTCGGGACTGTGCCCGGTTGCCGAGTGTGACAGGAAGCGTGTAACGTGGGACTCTGGAGGGTTGCATACCTGGTGCACCGCTGACAAGGATCTGGATTGCTCACCCTGGCCAGAGCCGGTCACACGGGGCACATGGCGCACATACACGTGCATCGGACTGCCGCCGGGCTGGGGGGTCTGGGGGGAGGGCCTCAGCATTAGGCGCAGTCGGACCTGGTCGAGCCTGCCGTAGTGGCGTAGTCGTATGTCCGGAAACCCGGCCGGCGCAATGGTCGCTGCGGTGTTGCTCAGCCCCAAAAGCCGGGGAGCCCCTGCCGGCCTCGGACAGCCCCGCGTGACAGTCTCAGTATATCGCACGCCAGGGCCTCCGCGCGTGTGTCGGCGTGCCCCGACCCAACGTGAGGGTGGCAGCACTCACTACGCTCTAACGCGCCGCCGGCACCAGGGCGAGTAGGGGGCTTCGTCGTGCCAGTCACACTGCACGGTAGCGTAGAGTTGTGGAGGGATGCTTGACTTGCCGTAGTTACCGTATTGTTACAGGGTCGCCTGCCGTGCCGCAGCAGCTGCAGTGCTGCGCACGTCACGGGGTGATCCCAGCGTCAGGCACAGCGCTGCCGCGGTCGCCGCGCCTGTCGGTCGCGGGGCCCTGGGGCGCCCACGTGCAGTCACACACGTCCAGTCACACACACACACACACACACACACACACACACACACACACACACACACACAAACACAGATACGCGGTACAGCGAGCGCGTGCTGCACGTCGCAGCCGCTGGCTTCCGCTGACCTGCTGCCTGCACGCCCCGCCTGCCTCCTCCTCAACGTCCACATGTCGTCGGCGACACCACTTAACCGTCATTCATGTCGCACACACAGATACAAGCACACGCCCCCGTAGGGCTGCGCTCCTGGGCGCCAAGGGTGGCTTCGCACAGCCGCGTGTAAACGCGTCCGCGCTACCTTGTAGCTCGTCTGCCACTCCACACCGCTCAGCCCCTCACACGCATACACATCCACCAGCCCCTGCACAGGCTGCCCTGCTGCTCATCCTGTGCCGGCGTGCACCAATAAAAACCTAACCTGAGGCTGGCAGCACCCATTACGCGCCTACAGTACACGGCGTCTGCTCGTCTGCTACTTCTGCCCGCATCGCGAGGTAGTTATACTTGTGCGTGTCACGTTCCTGTCTGAGGGTATTAAGTTGGTGATCTGTAGCATTCTAGTAATCACACGAGCACACGAGCACATAAGCACACAGCAGGCGCCCTGGGCTGCGCCGCCGACCCAGATCAGACCGCCTCAAAGCATTCTTCACACGCGCGGACATGCACACACGTGCAAAGTGTTCCCGCATACTCCACTCAACATGTCATGGTGCGCGCGCTGTGCAATTATTGTGCCGCCGTAACGCCGCCACAATCTTCATGTGGCTGCTTCACAGCCCCCTCACACAGCTCCATTCCATCACGTCAATACTCCTGAGCGTGTCAACTTGTCATGAACTCGATCGGCGTTCAGACTTCCTCTCAGGGCCTTTGCCCTGCCCTGATTCGCTTCGTCAGTAATAGAGTCTGATCTGTATGACCCAGCAGCATCATTAGGACTTCATCTGTTGTCGTGTGCGGGCCTTGCCCGCCTAAGGGCGGCTATACTGCACCGCACTAAACTCGACTTGGCCAATTGCCGCATCATGTGATCTCTCATGCAACTGGGCCACTTTGTGTCCTACCTGCCACCCGTCGAGGGCCCCACTGCTCAACTGTTGTCTGCTCCGGCCCCCACTCGATGTGTGCCACCTGCCTCTCCTACTGCCTACCTCCGTCTGCCCCTGTCTTGTCTCCAGCTGCTGCCAGCAGATACAGCCCACTGCACAGCTCAGCTTGCCGCAGGAGCGGCCGCAGCGCCCCACCCGGAAAGCTCATCTGTGCGAGGTTTGCCTCCGTGCTTAAAGCAATTCATCCAAGCCCACGCCCCGCAATGTTCAGTCGTCATTTAAGTAGTATGGCACACGCACACGCACATAGACAGAAATAAACACAGTTACCCCAAGTACACGCACGTCTACACTGCTGTTGTCACGGTTTGTAGTCAACCTAAGATCAATGTTAAGCGGCATCCAGGCGCGCAAACGCCTGTCCGCTCGCTTTCAGGACCCGCATCCGGAATTGAAACGCCGGCCAGCCCAATCCTCCTTCGCCAAGCCTAAGTTTAAGCCTAAGACTATTCTGAAGCATGGCAACATACGGAAGAGTGAAAAACGTGCACCGCACAGGGGAACAAAAAGCGCACTGGAAGCGCAAACGCGCAGGCACGCAACGCGCACAAAGGTGGCGCGTGCGGTAACGCCCGCCCTCTGTTAACACCAGGCCCAGCAACCCAGGAAGGTGTGCCGGTGCCCCGGTGCCCCGGGGTGCAGCGGCCACAGCGCCAACACGGCGCGTGGCGCACCGGCCCCGGTGACCGATGACTCCGTACATGAGTAATAATGACTCTGCTCCGCAGATACACGCATGTCCTTTTAGCGAGAAACACCTGAAAGCTATCGTAAGGCCGTTGAAGGGTTGCCCACAGCCGCCTCTACCATGGCAGCAGTGGTCCTCCTCCTCCTCCTCCTCCTCCTCCTCCTCCTCCTCCTCCTCCTCCTCCTCCTCCTCCTCCACATGCCGGCGAGCCCCCGCGGCGGCGTAGGAGCAGCCCCTGTCCTCCCAAGAGTGCTCCCGCACATCCCTACGCCGGTTACACCTGCCCCTGCCTGACCTGCAGCTGCTACAGCCCCTGTTGCTTCTGCTTGTGCTTATTCTCCAGCTGTAATCGCTGCCCCTGCTGCTGCTGCTGCTGCTGCTGCTGCTGCCACCGCCACGCCAACTGCTACTGCTGGGCCGGCCGGTCCAGGTCCGACAGCGGCTCCTCCACCACCTCCATCATCAGGTCGGACCGGCTCGGCGCCACACCCGCAGCCAGCTTGCCAGCAAAGCCCGGCGAGCGCCGCAGCAGCGCCCGCAGCGGCGGCAGCACCGCGCACCGCACCACATCGCCGCGGCCAGACAGCGTCAGACCAGTGGCGGAGGCGGCGCCACCGGCCGCCGCCGCGGCAGCGGCAGCGGCAGCCGCAGCCGCGCCCGGCCGGCGGTGCGAGAAGATCACGTGGAAGCGCGGCTCACCGCCATTACCTGCTGCTGATGCTGCGCCCGGGGCCGGCGGCTCCAGCAGGTGGGGGTGGCGCAGGCGCTGCAGGTAGCTGACCTCGTGTGGGGCGGCGGGGCCGGCGTGTGTGAGCGCCACGCCGTACGCCGCCAGCACCACGCAGTGCGGCAGCGACAGCAGCTGCGCCAGGGCCAGGTTGTCCAGGCCGCCGGCAGCGGCGGCGGCAGCAGAGGAGGCGGAGGAGCCGGAGCAGGCAGAGGAGAAACAGGAGGAAGAGGCGGGCGGCGCGGGGTAGGAGCAGGTGGAGGTGGAGGGCTGCGCGCCGCCGCGGCGGTAGGAGCCGTTGCCGGCCTGGCCCTCGTCCTCATCACCGCTGTCCGAGTCCGAGTCCGAGTCTGAGTCGGAATCGGAATCCGAGTCAGACAACGAGCAGCGGGACGCGGCCAGGGGCCGGCGGGGCCCGCACGGCACCGCCACGCTGCTGGCCGCAGTGCCGGCGCCGCCCATCGCCATCGTCGCATCGGCGCCAACGCCCGCCCCCCGGGCCTGAGATGCGACGGCAGACATGGGCGTCGGCTCAGCAATGGCACCGGCGGCATCCGCATCCGCCGCTGATGCTGGCGCCGCCGGCACCGGCGACGGCGGCGCGCGCAGCGACAGCGACAGAGCCGAGGTGGTGCGCAGGCCCGCCGCCGCGGCCGCCGCCTGCTGCACCGCCACCACCCGCCGCTCCTCCTCCGCGCGCTGCCGGTTGGCACGCGCCGCCGCCAGCAGCGCCAGACACTCATTTGCACCCAGAGGCCCGCGGGCAAAGTGGCGCCGCATCAGCTTCAGCACAGAAGCCGAGTTGCGGCAGCCGCCGCCGCCGCCGGGAGCGGCGGCGCCGCCCCCGGCGGCTGGCGGCTCCTGCGGCGCCGCCACCAGGTTGCCAACGTGCAGGAGGTTGTCTGTGCGGAAGTCGAACTTGTGTCGCGACAGGAGCTCAAGCAGGGTGTAGTAGGCTCCGGACAGGTTGGACACCACGAACACGCGGCCCGGCTTCAGCTGCTCAGCCGGCAGCACCAGCGGCGCCGGCAGCGGCAGCGGGGGCATAGGCAGCGGCGGCTGGGGGGCAGGAGAGGCAGTGCATTCGGCTGCGCCAGCGCCTGTGCAGGAGGAGGCGGGGAACGGGAAGAAGGGGAGGTGAAGCCGTGCAGGGAGGGGGTTAGGGAGAGGTTTGCCAACGAGTGCGCCTGACGCGTTACTGCGCGCGTCGACCAACCGATACACGGGGCTATTTATAATCATCATGTCACTAGCAAGGATCGGAGGCACGATCGCACCCGGGCTAAACTCGCTTACCCGCAGATGCCTGCTGAGCGGCGGACTCCGCCAGGGCGTGGGCCGCAATCCGCAGAGACGACACCGCGTTCTGCCAGTCCTCCACGAACGGGTGGAGGTGGTCAAGACCTGTGGGGGCGGCATATGGAGGCGCCGACGCTTTCAGAAATGACTTGTTAACGAGGCGCGGGCGCCGCCCTTGTGCCCGTCGACCGCCCGCATGATATCAAGGGACAAGCCACGCAAATAAACTAGCGCAGAACACGTACCCGGCAGCGCCGGCGACGATGTCGCAGCGCACATCGTCGCGGCCGACTGAAGCTTCGGGGACGGCTGGCTTTGGGCCTTTTTTCCGTCAATGCCCTTTCGGGGACTTAAAGTTTCACATAAACTGCTAGGAGAACATTGCTGGCGTAGAGTTCTGCGAGAGGTTTTGCATTTCTTGGCGCGAAGAGAGCAGGCTGTTAAAACATCGCGAGGAGCAAGATGTTTATTTGTGTGTGTCGAAGTTTGTTTGTAGACGGGGTGAAGCGACAGCGACTTAAATCGGGCAGACCAGACTTGTCCCATCTGCTGCCAGACGGCGGGGCCCAGCGCGCGAGGCCATAGCCCGGAGAGTGGAGGAGCCAGACCCCGCTGCGACCTTCGGCACTTGTAATTTGCATTTAACATTGCATTGCGCCAGTGAGCGCTGCGCCTTGGGTGCTACGGGCCGAACTGGCCCTTCAGCGCTCGCACGCGCCTCCCCGCCATCTCAGGCCCCCTGTCACATCATCCTGCGAATGCGCGCCGGCAGGCACTACTCAACCTGGAATTGCTACGTTTCACTCGTAATGCAGTTCTTGCCCTGGCTACACGCCTCTGGGCGTCTACCTAAATAAACCTCGACCTCCTCAGCGCCCGCGCACCGACCAAGCGTCCACCTCACCACAACAACACAGCACACGCACGACCACCTCGGTCAAACAGGCTGCCAAGCCAGTCCTGCACACAACGGTCATTCACCCTCCATTTATCCCTTCCTGGCCCCTACCCCTCCCTTTCTACATCCCCAAGCCCTCGACCCCATCTTCCCCGAAAAAACCACGCACTCCGCAAGAACACACGCCCGGTGCTCCACTCCATAAGCCCTTACGCGCGCGCAGCGGCCGGCGCAGCCGCGGCGGCGGGCGCGGCGGCAGCGGCTGCGGCCACGGGCGGCGGCAGCGACAGGTCGCGCACGATCTCCTCGAAGCGGGAGATGTGGTGCGCCAGCAGGGGCGCGTAGGTGGCCACGGTCTGGCTGTCCGACACCAGCACCATCTCGCGGCCGGTGGCGGCGTCCACGTCAATGTGGAACTCCAGGTCGCTGGCCACAGTCCAGGTGCCTAGGGGGGGGGCAGCAGGCGCGAGGTGCGTAAGTGTGATTGTACGACGGCTGTTGGGGCTCGCGGTCATCGCAGTGACAGGCACTGGCAGTAACAGGCACATGGCAGGCGGGCTTGCCACTGAACAGGTACGGCGTAACCCGCACGCGCTCTTGACCTTTCGACACACCCCTGCCCTTCCCCTCTGCTCGGCCTCACCCGCGGTCATGTCCTTGCCGCCGTCCCACTTGAGCTGGCGCTGCTTGGCCTTGAGGCACAGCAGCTGCTGCCTCAGCGCGCCCTCCTCCACGTCCATCAGCGCCGCCAGCCGCCCCAGCGCGATGCTGCTGTACAGCAGCAGGTACTGCTTCAGCTGCGGCAGCGTCTGCTGGCTGCGCACCTCCAGCAGGAACGAGTTCAGCTGCGCGCGGAAGGCCTGGAGGGCGGGGGTGGCGGGGAGGAGGAGGGGGAGGAGGGGAGGAGGAGGGGGTTTGCGATGGAGGTTCGGTGCAGGGAGGCAGTGGCAGAGGGCGTCGAGAGGAGCCCCAACACCCTTCGCATCCATTTATTCATGCCCCCACTGTCACTTCGCCTCTCCCCCTCCTCCCCCCTCTCACCAGCTGGTTGGTGTTGGTGGTGGCCTGGTCGTACGCGGGCGGCGTGGAGGTGACGAACTTGGGGCAGGCGTCCCGGAACAGGCTGTCGTACAGGTCGATGTCGCCGCGCGCCATGGCGGCCATGTTGTCGGACTGGCGCTCGCGCAGCTGCGGGTGAGGGACAGGGGAGGTGTGTGTGTGGGGAGGGAATCCGAAGGAGGGGAAGTCGGAGTGGTTCAAGCACAAGTACGACGTCGAGGGGGATGGCCGTTCATGGAGAACATCGAGAGGGGGGCGCAGGGGCTGGGAGGAAGACGGTGAAGCAGTGACTGGTACGTGTCAGTGACTACCATATACGCGGGCAACGAGTGGCCGCATGGACTGCTCAGGCTCGGAAAAGTTGTACTCATGCCCGCAGAGGGGTCAGTAGTCTAACATGTATTGTAGAGTGAGCATCACCGCAGTTGCCAGGACGGCGGCCCGCTGACCCTTGATGTCTCGCGACACCAAACAGCAAGTGTGGGGTCATGGATGCGGATGTTACATGGGGTCATGGCGCCGCGAATAATGCAGGCGACACACGTGCGCTCCGATCGCCGCATCATTCAGTGCTCAGTCTCGGAAAAGTTGTACTCATGCCCACGAGGGGTCAGTAGTCTAACATGTATTATTGAGTGAGCATCACCGCACTGAGGTGGCAATGTTACGTGTAATATGTGTTCTGTGCTCTGAGTACAGCCGCGCTCAGGAGAGTAACACCCATGATAGGCAAGCATAGGCTCAGCCCCCATCGGGTACCCATCCCCGGACTGTATTGCAATTGTTGAGGGATGCCTTTCTGCCGTTTGCATGACGGGATCATCCTGGTGATCCAAGAAGTGCGGCTTGCGTGGCGTCGGCTCGTGCTCAGTCTCGGAGAAGTTGTACTCATGCCCGCAAAGGGGTCAGTAGTCTAACATGTATTATTGAGTGAGCATCACAGCGCGAACCGACGGGAGCTGCGGCCTGGTCAGCCAGCTCCACACGCCTTACGCCGAGCCCTGGCGGCCTGGCATCTTCCCGTCCCCACGTGCCGTCCCCGCCCGTCCCTGCCAATCAAACACGCACGCATGCCCACGAGACACTTCCCCCACCCACTTGCACCCCCCTCCCGCACACCACCCCCCTCCCACACCCGCGCCCACCTGCATGAGCACGTTCTCGTCCAGGCTCTTGGCGGCCGCGGGGCACAGCGCCAGGCACACCGCCAGCAGGCTGTACATCTGCTCGTTCTTCTTGAGCATCTGCTCGTACTGCGGGCTGTTGCGGTGCGCCGCCTTGACGCGGTAGATGTACAGCAGCACCGCGTTGAAGCAGCGGGCGGCGTCCAGGTAGCTGCGGGCGGTTGGGGGGGGGCGGGTGTGTGGGGGCAGGAGGGAGGCGTCGTTCTGTAGGTGCGCGTGTGTGCTTGGAAAGCATGTCACAGGCGCAGGCGAAATATCAAGAACAGACAAGTGCGACGGCATGCGATCGGGGCCTCCCTGCCAAAGCGCCGCAACCCCAGCCCCGTGCCGCACGCTCCACCTCGGCCCCCGCCCGACGCCCCGGCCACCCCGGCCACCCCGCCCGCCTCCTGCACTGCCTGCAGGCCGCCTGCACCCCTCTGCCCTGCCTGCCCCGCCAGCCCGCCTGCTCTAGGCTCACCGGCGCTGCATGAGGTAGGAGAAGCCGCCGTAGTAGAAGAGGGTGATGTGGGCGCCGGGGATGCGCGGCGTGAAGAGGTGCGTGCGCTCGTGTAGGTTGAGCGGGTAGATGGCCTGGGCGGGCAGGGCGGGGAACAGGGGAGAGAGGTCGGGTGGATGGGCTGCTCCGCAGGTGGTCACATGTCAGCACTGGCGCATTGCTCCAGTGGCGTGGCGGGCACGGGCGGACGCTGTTCCCTTTGTTGAGTCACGGAGCTGGTGATACCCATTGAGACTCCCCCTATGTTTCCCACCTCATCGTGCCCACATCGCCCCTCCTGCCTGCCCAACGACACCGCCGTGCGCCCGCCCCCCCCAACACAGCACGCGCACGCCCCCTCACCTTGAGCGCTGTGAAGTAGTCGCCCACCAGGCAGTGCACGCGCATGAGCCCGGTCAGCGCGAAGTAGCCCAGCATGCGCAGCACGTTGGAGCTCTGCGGGTAGTAGCCCTCCAGCTGGCTCAGCCTGGGGGCAGGGCGCGTGTGGTGCGTGGGTGGGTGAGCTGGTGTGCGTCAGTGTGACGGTGGTTCAGGTGGGTGGCGGTGCGTGAGAGGGAAGACCTCACTCAGCCCTCCAACAATCTCTCTGGTGGTCTCATGTCCACGTCCTCCGGCGTTACACTGCTTTTGTGCAAACAGCCAGCCCCCTCTCCTCTGCCAAGCTCCTTCCGTCCCTGCTGTCCCGGCCCCGGGCGTCTGCTGCTGCTGCTGACGCCGCTCACCGCGCGCCGCCGTCTCCCTCCAGCTCCGCCACAATGCCGGACTTGTCCACCAGCGCCTGCAGGATGTTGAGCACCTCCACAATGTTCCACACCTGGGAGGGGGTAGCCGTCCGCAGAGAACGGAGTGGTTAACTCACGTGTGTGTACGTGTGTGTGTATAGTACACTTATGGCAAGCGCGGCGCAGAGTCCGTCGGGTGGAGACACGGTGAAAGTGGATACGGGAGGCAGGAACGGTAGGAGGGTGTGGGCCCTGGTGTCGCTGTTTGCCACAGCGGCGGCGGCGGCCTTAGCCCGCTCCTCCTCCTTGCCTTCCGCCTTCCTCAGGGCCCCCCGCCCCCTGCCAGCTCCCGCATACCTTGTCGCACTTCTTGAGGTTCTCAATCTCCTCGGGCGACATGCTCTGCACCTTGCCGCGGTACTGGCAGAATGACTGCGAGACGGCGGCGACAGGGATGGCAGAGACGCGGGTGGGGGTGCGGATGAGGAGAGCGAGGGTAGGGCACTGCAGGGCGGCACGCCTTAGCCCCCCAGCCTGTGCTAGGGTTCCACCGCGCTTGCGTACACATAGTAATCCGCGCGCCCTCCTGCCCACCCCGTTCCCCTGAGACTGCACTGCACAAGACTAGCCCCTCGGTCACCACCCGTCCGTGTCATGCCCCCCCCCACACACACACTCCCCGCCGCCCCTCCTCCCCCCCATGCCCTACCCACCTGGAACTGGTAGAGGAACTCGTCCACCATGTCCCACAGCCAGATGTTGGGTAGCTGCATGTTGACGTTGCTGGTCAGCAGCAGGCCAAACAGGTCGATGTAGTTGTCCCAAGACTCGCAGCTGTGCGAGAGAAGGAGCAGGAGCGGGAGTGAGGTGATGAGAGGCTAGGCCGGGTTATGTGGAGGTGCGCAGTCGCGGTGCTGGAACGGCTGCAACCGAGCGACTCCGCTGTACGACGCCACCCCGCACCCCACCTCCAGCCTTGACCAGGGCGGCATCCGCCCGTCCCACCAGTCCCACACCTCCCTCCTCCTGCGTCTCAACGCGCCAGCTGGCAGACCCAGGCACCTCCTGCCGTGTGCGCAGCCTCCCGCGGACAACGCTTACGACCCGCTGCTTCTGTCCCTGAGCCCGGCTGTCCCACTTCGCTCCGCGGCCGCGGCCTCACCGGTCGCGCAGGGTGGGCTGGCAGCGCGCGTACAGGTGGCGGAAGTACATCTCCTGCGTGGCGCGTGAGTGATGTTGTTGTGAGAGAGCACGTGCGGACGTTAAACAATGCTCCAAACCCCAGGCGCCCTGCGGCTGTGGCTCTGAGTGCCCCGCTCAGCCCCAGCCGCATCGCTGCCCCCTGTGCAATACCCCTCAATCCCCGCGTGCCGCCCGGTTTGTGCCCCGCACTCCCAACATGTGCCGCTCCAGAGCTCTCTCCCGCCAGGTCTCCACTCCCCCGCACCTTGTACAGCAGACAGAACACGTGGTCGTGGTCCACCACCTCCGCGATGTGCTGCACCTCTGGCCATGGCGAGGCCTTGTAGTAGCGGTCGCTGAGCTTCAGGAAGGAGATCTCATACATCGACTGAATCTCCGGAATGTTGCGTTCCCTGCACAGGCAGAGCCACCGGGCGAGCGCTAAGATCATCTGTTCCAGCGGCCGCACCCGCCAAAGTTTGCGCCTTGCCGGCACACCAACATCCGATCTCATAATCCAGAGCTTTAATACTTGCTGCGACAGCGCGGTTGCCAGAAGCACCCAACAACGCAAGCCGCCGCCCAAAAATCTCGCGCCCCCGCGTGCCTGATGTGTCGGTAGAAGTAATGCGCCCATTGCTTTACAATATCAGGAACCGTGTAGAACTCCTGGAGACCGCCCATTTCTGGGGAGGGCTATGCAGGCGCGAACACAAGTCGACCTTTCCGAACCGGAGCACTTCACTAGAACAAAGCCTACACGTTACAGCTGCCTAATATTGACTGCCAATTTTGCGAGGTGCCTGCCCAAACTTGGGTACTCTGCCGGATTGGCCTTATTGGAACTGAAATTGTTCCTTCCAGTCTATCTGAGCGACTGAGCTCGCTAGCTTGCCGCATTTCACTCACAACAATTTACACTGACCTTTGTGACACTGTGAATACGTGCTGACCTTACTTTGTCCGCAGCTGTCACCGACCCCCCAAAGCCTTTCGTCTCTTTTCTCCGCTCCCGACCACGGTCCCTGCCCAGCACTCCAAAATGGGTCTATTTTCATGCTTCGCTCGCCCAGCACCCGACTCGACTCGCGAGCAACTTCCCGTCTCCACCTCCAGGCGCGTACCGGTGAGCTTACCACATATGACCTGCAGCGTTGACCAGAGCACAGAGTACAAGGCACTGACATTGCAAGCTTGCTGCTACTGTGGTTCCAGCCAAACATGGTCGACAAGGTGGCCTCTGGTCGGTCAGCGGTGAGTTGGACAGCGTCCAACGGGGGCTGCTGCTAGGCTTGGGCACTTAAAACTTTCACCGGCACACTCTGTGCTCATTCAATTTCTGCATTGAACTTATCCATCAGCGTGTGAAACGAGTATACACAAGTGCTGAGACCCTGCCCGTGCAATGGCGAAGCGGCCGTCAGCTCGGCCGAAACTGAACGACACGCTCATTCATGCGTGCACATGCAGGCATCAGAAGTGCCCTTGCGCATCAAGCCGGTCGTCCCCGCAGCAACAGGCACTGCGCCTGCGGTCGCTCCCGCCCCCGCGGCCCAGCTCCCCTCAGCTGCCAGCGCCAAGAAGCAGGTGTCGGTGGCCCTGCCCAGCCTAGATGACGACATCGATGTTGGCCCTGCGCGCGTGGACCAGACGCCCAAAAAGGTCAAGCCCGCGCAGCTCAAGCTCACGGCCGCGCAAGCCGCGTCTGACCAGGGTTGCGACGTTTCCGCCACCGCTACAGATGCCGGGCGCCAAACTTGCCCGGCAGCCGCCAAGGCCTCCGCAAGCAGCCTCCACGACACCACTGCCACGGGTGCTAGCGCCAGCCCCTCCGCAGAGGCGCCTGTGTCGCCGCTGGCCGGCATGAACACGCGCGTGCCATCCAAGGTCGTGCGCAACCTGTCAGCTCCCGCCCTGGTGAGATTAGCGGGGCCGGCTGCTCTCCCTGCAGCGCCCTCGAACCTGCATCGTTTTGCCTGCCCTGCCGCGCCTCCCTTTCCTTGGACCTTCAGTTCCTTTCACAAACCCTCCAAACTTCCCGCCATCCACCCACCTCTCTTTCCCTCCCCGGCAGACGCTGGCTGACATCGCCGGCCTGCTCTGCCGCTTCACGGGCGACAGCGGCGGCGAGGCCGGCTCCGACACGGCCGCCGTGACCGCCTGCCTGTCCGCGGTGCTGGCCGGCAGCAAGGCGCAGGGCGCGGGGCTGTACGAGGCAGCCCGCGCGCAGCCCGAAGCCGGTCACGTGTTCGGTGCGTGGCAGGGGCGTGGACAGGGTTGCAGCGTCGGCCACGGGTTGCCTTCAAACCGGACAGGTTTGACATGGAACCATGTATGTGATTGCCCGCCATCCTGAGCGTTCTCCCCGCCTGTGCGCACGCCTCTACTCCGCGTGTGCCTTGCAGCCGCCGCCTACCGGCTGGCCCAGGTGGCGGGTCAGGTGGTGGCGCCCTGCCGCGACAACGGCGCCATGATGGCGGGGCTGGGGCAGGACGTGGTGCGCGCGCTGGACGCAGCAGGTGGGCACCTGAGAAACCAGGGAGTGAGGAGGAGGGGGCTGCGGCCTGGCCGGCTGGCGGGGCAAGTACGTGGGTCACGGTTGTGTGGGCTGTGTTGTACAATTGGGTGCTCAGCAGGGAGGCTCTGTTGGTGGGGCTGACCTGTCGTTGTCCTGCCTCGGCGCCCCTGGCTGCAGGCAAGAAGGGCTGCGTGCCGCCGCGCGAGACGCTGGCTGACGTGGCGGCCCGGCTGGAGACATGCGGCCGCTGCCTGTCCGTGTACGCCAAGGAGGGTGAGTACCGATGCGGTAGTGCCCAACGGTAGTGTCCCCAGGAGAGCGCATCACGCAAAGCAGTAGCCATCCCCGCTCATCCCACTCGTTCGCCTGCATGCCCACACACCTCCCTCTCCCCCCCACCCCCACACGGTACTCCAGGCTGGCTGCTGCACCTGGCCTGCAACGAGTCCGCCAAGGCCGAGCTGGACCGCGCCCACAGCGCTGTGGTGGCCGTGCTGCAGGCCGTGCCCGCGCCCGGCCTGGAGCTGCCCTCCGGCTCCGCCGCCGGCCGCCCCGGCGCCTACCTGGACATGAACCGCGGCCTGCGCCGCAGCCTCAAGACGCACGGCAGCGGCAGCGTGGCAGCAGGGCTCAAGGCCGTTGGGGTGAGCGCGCAGCCCGCAGCGGCAGGAATTGGGGCTTCCCGTGAGTTTGCTCCGCACCTGCCTCTCTGCCCAATCAGATGGAACCGTGTCGCCTCACTGCAGTACCTCATGCTCTTTTCCTCCACCTCTTGTTCCTCGCCATCCACCTTGCCGTCAGACCGACCCGCTGTCCCCCGAGCTGACCAAGCTGGCGGCGCTGCTGGGTGTGCCCGCGCCCGCCGTGGCCCGCGAGCTGGCGGCGCTGCCCGCCGATGTGCCCGCCGACGTCTACTACAGCCGCATGGTCCTGAGCCTGCAGCAGCAGCGCAACCTGTTTGGCTCCGCCGCCGGCGCCGACGCCACCGCCAGCTTGGTGGAGCGCTACCGGCCCATCTTTGCGCACTACGACAAGGCCGGCCGCGGCTTCCTGGAGGCGGCCGAGCTGCGCTCCGTGCTGGGCGACCTGAGCGAGGCGGGTGCGGCGGGCGCCGGCCCCACCGGGCCCGAGCTGGAGCGCGCGTTCGCGCTGGCAGACCAGGACGGCGACGGCCGCGTCAGCCCCGAGGAGTTTGCACGGTGAGTGCATGAGTGGGGACATCATCCGGTAGTGTTCGCGCCAGGATCGAGGTGATGTGGTACCGACGGAAATGCGGAGCTTGCTTTGTTGAGCGGTATGAAAGGCGTTGGTTCAGCGGAAGGGGCTGTGTAGGTCTCAAGTGGACCGACGGACCTGACTTGAGCATCCCGTACGCCGCCAATGCCCGCACAGGTACTATGACGCCCTCACGTTTGGCCACGCGCGCAAGCAGCTGCGACTGGCCATGGGCCTACAGGCCGAGAGTGAGTGGCGGCGGCGATGATGCAGTGTTGTACCTGCTGGTGCCCTTGCGCCTCCGGTGCGACCGCCCACTGAGCACGCCGCAATACATGTCGCGGACTCGCATGTCGGTGCTCTAACTCGCACCCCGCCCCGCGCCACCTGCCGCGACGCTGCCATCCACAGGCGACCTGAAGGCCATCTTCCGTGACTTTGCCTCGTTCGGCACGCGGCAGCAGGTGGAGGAGATGGACTCGGCCCACTTCGCCAAGTGAGTTGCGAGCGTGCGGGCAGTCCTGGCCATCAGCCAGCAACCGCTCCAGCGCAGCGCTCCGGCTCCCCTGCCCACTACCTCGTAAGCATCTGCGCTCACTCATTCACATACCGTCCCCACCGTGCCACCCCCCTCCTCCCCAGGCTGTTCCGCGACTGCGGCCTGCTGGGCCCCGACCTTACGCTCACCGACATCGACCTGGCCTTTACCGCGGTGAGCCGACATGGACACAACCACATTTGCGGTACCGTAGTACTCGCCGCTGTGCAGCAGTGCTCAGTACCCGCCACATCGCAATCATAACGGCACCGTTCTTACCACTCCAAACGGGGCACGCTTCCACCCGCAGGCCAAGGGCAAGGGCGAGCGCAAGCTGAGCTTCGACGCCTTCCTGACGGCGCTGGCCACCTGCGCCGAGCGCAAGGGCACGGGGCTGGAGGCGCTGGTGCGGGCCATCCTGGGCTGCGAGGGCCCCGTGGCGCGCGCCACCAAGGCCGACGTGGTGCGGCTGCACGACGACAAGTCCACCTACACGGGCGTGTACGCCAAGGGCGGCCCCAAGGTGACGGAGAAGGCGCACGACCTGGCGGCGCTGCTGGACCGCTCAGACGCCGGCGCGGCCCGGAAGACCCCCATCCGGTGAGACCGTGAGGGGGAGGAACTTGGGGGTAGGCGCAGGAGGCAGGGAGCGGTGCAGTGAGACACTGGGTGCAGGGTGCATGTGCCGGCGTCCTGTGACAGCGTCAGCATGCTGCCGTGTTCTCGCGCCTTCTCGCTGCTCTGGACAAACACGCTTTGTCCAGGACCCTACCGTAACGTCCCCTTACCATCACTACCGCACCACTCCGCAGCGCCTCCCGCGCTGGTCCCATCACCATTGTGGACAAGCCCGCCGACAAGCCGCCGCTGCACCACACCCCGCCGCCCGCCCACGGCCCCGGCACCCACAGCCAGTCCATGCGCCTGTCCGTGGGCCCCGGCGGCATGCCCGGAGCCCCCGGCTCCAGCGTGTCCGCCGGAGGCGCGGCGCCGTCCACTGCTGCGGGCGCCGCCGGCGGCTGGAAGCGCCGCTCCACTGCCGGCGGCTCGGGCTCCGTGTCAGCCCCTACCGCCTCCTCTGCCCTCTACGAGTCCTGGCTGATGTGGTGAGTGGGTGGCTGCACGTGTAGTTGTGCATGCGAAGGATGATTGGAGCCCGCATGCATACGCCGGTAGTACAGTACTTCGATGCAGCAGTCTTTGTTGCTGCAGCTAGTTCTTTTTATGACACAGAAGGTCACTAACCCAAGAATCGACTAATCATCAACCGTCACCACCGCAACGGAGACATACCTGACGGTGCCGAGCTGAGCATTCTTACTAGTATGCCAGCATGTATTGCCTCTCGTTTGTTTACCTGAGGCAGGTCGCCGAAGGGTCGCGCGATCTTGCTCTCGCGCCTTCTCTACCGCTTCCTTCTCGTTAGTGCATGCTTTGATGTAACGGAAGAGTTAAAACGTGTAAAATTTACAGGCAGCAGTTTGGTGCTGGCGCTGGGGCCGGCGCCCCCTCCCGCGCCGTTGAGATGGGCCCGGCACAATACGTGAAGCTGCTGCGTGAGACCGGCATCATTACCGGCAAGGACTTCACCTCCGTGCAGGCCGAGCTCATCTACGCCAAGGTCAAGCCGCAGGTGCGCACTGCGCAGTGGTGAACGACACCACACAAGCACATCCTGTGCCTGTATCTGGCGAACCATTCTGCGCCTGTCCAGGGCTGTCGGGCCATCCGCTGCATCCCCTTATCTCGGCCCAGACCTGACCCTCTGCGCCGCGTCCTCGCACTCACACACTTCACAGGGCTGCGCCAAGATCACCTTCGAGTGCTTTGAGCGCGCCCTGGGCCTCATCGCCGCAGCCAAGGGCACCAGCCGCGAGGCGCTTGAGGCAGCCATCACCGCCAGCGGCGGGCCGCTGCTCACGCCCGGCAAGAACTGAGCGGCAGCAGGGGCGAGAGCCCAAGTGCCGTGTGGCCAGCTGGCGCGCCGGCTCATTGCCGGTGTGGCGAGGTCGCTGCTGGAGGCGGCTTGTCTCCAGAACGCGACGGCTAGGTATTGATACTGCATACGGTATGCCGTGCGCACGTGACTATGTTTTGACGGCAGGACTGGACGAGACGGGTCTCTCGGGTGTTGGCGGTACGCCAGCTGCGCCATCGCGCGCTTACCGTACGTGACACTTAACAGCAGGGGAGCAGCAGTGGTGATGCGTGTACTTTGCACGTGCGGCGTGCGGCGCGGCAATCCTCGCAACTACCAAAACTTTAACTGACACACGGGGATCACAAACGGGCTTTTGCGCAACTGCCAACGGACAGGGACGGCACGCTGTGTGGCTGTTGGCGCGCAGCGCGATTGGGAATGCATAGTTGGACAGCGAGGCGTATGGGAAGCTGCGACAGAGCACGGCGGGGGCATGGCGGAGGCTGACGGTTGGCGCGCCGCGTGAGTGGGAAGTGCATAGTCGTGCGCGCGCCGTTTGGGAAGCCGCGTGTTTGAGCTGCGTGTAAACTCAGAGAGACGCATGAGGCTGACCCGGTTGGCTTGCCCTTTCCCCCGAAGGGGGAGGGGCAGTAGCCATTGCGGTCGCATCGAGCTCGCCGCGGGGGGCCCTCCCTGTTATTCCAGTAACCGGTAAAGTGCACTTGGCACGCCCCGTTGCTCCAGCCAAAATGCGTGCTAATTTTAAGACGCTGTTCGCTGTATTTGTGGCGACGCATAACTTCGCAAAAACTAGTGAAATGGCGAGGAATTGGTGCCGGGGGCGCCCCCCGCGCCTGTCCCCGCGTCCCCTCCACGGATTTCGGCGCGCCAGGGGGAAGGGGCAAGCCAACCAGCCTGTCACTACTGGAGCGACCTTGCGACGCAAGGCTGCAGATTGGTTTGCTGCACAAACCGCGCCAGTCCTTCATGCAACGGCACGGCCCCGCCAGTGTGTGTGTCAACCAACATATGGGGGTACCTCGATCCAAACCGGAACCCGTCTCCCAGGCATGAGGATGCTTCACGTTTTTTGAGGTACGCCCTCCGCCAACAGCTGCCCGTCCCGTACCTTGCACCCCTGCTGCTGTTGCCTGCCACCTGCCCCGGGCACTTCAATTGCTTCTCAGACATACTCAGAAAGGACAAATACATCGCGCAATATGGATGCACAGTCGCATTTTATCGTGGTCCTCCAAAAGATCACACAGGCCAAAAATGAAGGCCGAAAAGACACGCCAGGCCAGTGTTCTGAGGCGAAGTTCACGAGGCCGCAGCTTTTTGCAGCTATCACAAATTAAATGCGCGCACCTCGCCAAGCGAACCTGCCGCCAAGCGAACCTGCAGTCCACCTATTTGCCTGCGAGCCACGACTCTTTTGCTGTAGCCAATACGTAGCCTCTGCCATCATGCAGAGTTTGAACGTACCTCTGCAGCCGGGCTCCCCGGGACTGCTGCGGAGCGGTGGTGGCAAGCGTGGCAATTCGAGCAGCCCGGCCGGGAGCCCTTTCAAGGCGAGGTAAGTTTAACGCATCCTTGAACGGCATCCTTGAACGGACACACGGTGATGCTGTGACCCGCGATGGACATGTCATGCTAGTTTGCCAAACCGCTCTGCAAAATATGCTGACCGATTTGCCCTTTGTTCTTCCACAGGCGCAACTGCGTTATGCTGCCTCATTCGTTCAAGTTCGTGTTCCAGGCTCGCTTCGGCGCCATTGCCCAGGCGAACGGCGACGCCCTCCCTCCAGGCGCCCAGTCTGGCGTGCCCCGCTTCGCCGGTCTCGCGGGCTTCATGCTGAAGGAACCGTCGCCCGTGCCGTGCATCCTCTTCGCCCCCACGTCGAACCGTAGCGCCATTGCCA